>NC_052508.1:68116375-68337233 GCF_014356525.2 Nilaparvata lugens | reverse complement strand
GGTATTCGTTATTGAGAGGTTCTGTCAAGAAACTACCACGATCCTATAGATCTTATAATATCGTAATATCGATATAATATCACGGCGGTAAATAAATGAATACCTTATGGTACATAAAACATATCATCGCGAACGTAGGTAGGGTTAATAGGGCTATTAGGCCAATATAATATGGAAATTTGAAAATTCATGCTGTTGAAAAAAAAACATGTTTTTTGAATATTTGTAGAACGTAATTAGTAAGTAAACTCACCAATTTATTTCCAGAAAGCTTGATTTGTACTATTAGTAGAGTTTAATCAAAGTACATACTCTGTAGCAATATTTTTCAATTTTTTACTCTACTATTAGAGGAACTCAAATTTCCTATTTTTTTGTTTCATATTTGAAAAAGTGAGTAATATCGCTTGAATTTGCATTTGAATAAAACATCATGTTCGATAAACGACTCATATTTATTTAAACAGTCGGACATGTCTGGTACACCGTTTTTCAGTTTCAATCCTTGCCTGATATTTTGAAAGCCTCTAGAACTTCTTGATCTGACGGATTCTTCTCCTCAGGTACGTCACAGTCTCATCATCATAGTCAGTTAGAAGAATTGAAATGTGTGACAAAAGCAAGAATGGGAAAGTCCAGTCGTTCACCTGCCTGGTCTACAATAATGACAAGCTCTTGAAATTCAATTTCCGGTAACTAGCATTCAAATTCCGACTGTGTTTCACCCTCTACTGATTGTTTACCACTCTTATCTTCTTCCTACCTGAATTGCCATTATTTTTATTCTATTGACCTGTCTGCTGAAACTAAAAAATTCCTTGAAAATGACCGTCTGCTTCCTATACACACTACACTTTGTATGTTGAAGTCAAGAGAAAACGTAGTTGTTGAGAGGTCCGAGATTCGTTAAATAGAGGTAAATAAGCAGCAAAAACTCTAAAATGTCATGGGACCAGGTAAAAATTCGTTGTGTAGAGGATTTCGTTAAGTGGAGGTTCGTTATAGAGAGGTTCGACGTTAATTTAACTTACTTTAAATTGATATTAGAATTTAATTCAATTTGATATTTTATTATCAATTCTAATTTAAAGACGTAATTTAATACGAGATTGTTTCTGGAATAATTGTAGGGACGCGAGGGTCGCGGCGCGATCTACGTGTTCGCAGCGGGCAACGGGAAGTCGCTGGGCGACAGCTGTGCGGCAGACGGCTACATCAACAGTGTGTACACGATCGCTGTCGCAAGTGCGACCCAGTCGGGCCAGCCGCCCTACTATGGCGAACGGTGTGCGGCCATTATCACTACGGCATACTCGTCAGGAAATCGCAACGAGGAACGCATTGTAAGTCACTGCTCTTCTTCTTTATTCTTTATTCATTCATACAATAAGTACATCATCAAAATGATAGAGAGAGAAAAATAAGGTAACCTTGTGCTATTCCTCTCCCAAATTTAGATAAGGTACACATAGTCCGAAATAGGTAAGTCTTAATTGTTCAAATTTTCAGTCCTTAATTATTTTCACAAAGTATATTTTTAAATTTAGATGCTTCAAAACCAAACATAGAAGAAATATTCCACATTATTATCACTAAATAGGAAATAGGGAATATTCACATATTAAAGAAATAACTTTGCAGTACCAAAACAAACTTAATATTCTAAAAGCACAGCTGATAATCTCTATCTATATGATTTCTTGTTCTCATTATTCCTTAGTTCTTTCTGATCTTTATCTCGTCCATTCTCTTCTCCTCTCCCTTCATTTTCTACTTCGTCTCCTTCTCTTTCATCTTTTCCTCCTTTTTCTCTTCCTTCTCCTCCTCCAACTATTTCTTCTCACTAATCTTCTACTCTTTCATTTTTTCTCCTTCTTTATTCTTCTTCACCACAGCCTCTTTGATCTTCTCTTCCTTCTTCTCCCTCATATCCATGTTCTCCACCTTCCTCTCCAACTTCAATTTATTCTTCTTCTCCCTTATTAGTCTTTAATTTTTTTCTCGTTCTCTTCTATGTTCTTCTTTATCATCTCCTCCTTCATCTTCTTCTTGTTCCTTTCCTCTTTCATCTTCTCCACTTTCTCCTCTCTCTCTCCCATCTTCTCCACTTTCTCCTCTCTCTCTCTCCCATCTTCTCCACATTCATAAAATCACTTGTTCTTTTTCTCCTGCTTCTCTGTCTCCTTTCATCTTCGCCTTATTCTTCTCCTCATCCTTCTTCTTTTTCTTCTTCTCCAGCATCTTCTCCTCATCCATCAACCTCTTCTCTTCCTCTCCCTTCACCAGCAGTCCACCCTTCCTCTCGAGTCTCTTCTTCTTCTTCTTCTTCTCCTTCTTCCTCATTATTTTTATTATTCTGCTTTTCCACTTCCATCTACTCTACCTTCATCTTCTTATCCTTCCTCTCTTCTCCTTTCTTCTCCATTTTTTCACGTTTTCCCACTCTTTCTCCTCATTATTCTTCTTTTTCTTCCCTTATCATCTTCTAATCCTCCTTCATCCCCTTTTTTCTCATCAATTTTCTCTGCTTCTCAATCTTCAACTTTTTCTATCATTTTTCTAATTTTTCCGGGCATTTTGTCCTCTTTCAACCTCTTCTTTTTCTTCTTCTTCTTCTTCTTCTTCTTCTCCTTCTTCTTTCTTTCACGGTTAAGGCATCATCACCTCTTCTCCTATTTCTCCTTATTCTGATTTTCTTCTCATCCTTCTCCCTATTCTCAAACTTCTTATCCTTCTACTCCCAACTCATCTCCTTCTCCTTCTCCTCCTCCTTCTCCATTCCTCTTCGTCTTCTTGTTCTTTTCCTCTTCCATCTTCTTCCATCAAATCACTTGTCATTTTCTCCTTCTTCTCTTTCTTCTACTCCTCCTTCTCTTTCCCACTTTGGTAGAGAGTTAGTGGGAAGGATATTTTGAATATTCTTTCCAAAGAATGGACATTGATATGTCCAAAGCTCCGCCAATTTATGTAGATGCATAACAATATTATCTATAGCTATTACCAATTGCTTTTTTCATATCATATGCAGTTCAAAATCATTTTCTTAGTCTATATATATTATGTAAATTCATCTATAATTTTGCTGTATTGTAAGCTATTGTATATAATCGTATCTACATAAATAAAGTACTCAATCAATCAAACCACTCTTCTCCTTCTCCCTCTTCTCTCCCTTGTCCTCCATCTTCTTTCCATATTCCAACTTCTCCTGCAAATGTGCAACTTTTCCTCTCTGTACTAGAACATCAATCGCAAGAGGGGAAGCCGAGTTTTTCCTTTTCTTCTAATCGATAATATTCGGTTTCACTGCGTTATTAACTGGGTTTTGCTGTATTTGAACCAAGTTTAAGGATTGAACTGAGTTTAAGAATTAAACTGAGTTTCGAGGATTCAACTAAGCTCAAGAATTACCTACACTAAGGCCCTGGTTGCACAAAAACCGGTTAAGTTTTAACCGTGATTAAGTTCACGAGAACCAATCAGAGAAGGCATTTTTGAAAAGATGGATTCTCTGATTGGTTCTCGTGGAATTAATCATGGTTAAATTTAACCGGCTTTTGTGCAACCGGCACCCAGTTTGAATATTGTACTAGGTGAGATTGAACTGTGTGAATAGATTATTTATTATTTATCATTTACAATCCACTTAAGGACAAAGAAACAGACTCACAGTCCAAAACTTCTCTTCATCCCAATTTAAAAAAAAAATTGTCCAACTGAAGGTTATGTGCGACTTTCCAACAATTCTTCACTAATTTCCACATTGTCAAAAACATAATTGGCATTGTTGTGGACCTAGAAAAGGATAGAACCACCGGCTATGTCGATTGACAGACAAGGATAGCAAAACCAAAGTTGATCAAATACTGTCATTATACCGTGGACCGCACCATAGAAAGTCGCCTTTGTGAATAATAAAAATAAAAAAAAGCTATCAAAATGAAAAAGTTTCCTCAGATAGCATTTTTCCCAGATCATTACTTTTTGAGATACGAGCCATATGAGAGAAGAAACAAACAATATGTAAGGGAAATAAGAGATTTGACAAATAACAATCTGAAGGTTCTCAATAAGCATTTATCAAGAAGCAATTGGCGAAAGATGTATGATAGAATTGAGCTTATAGTGATTAATATCGGGGACCGAGCTTTGCTCTGGAGTAAAAAAGCATGAAAATTTATTACGAAAGAAGAAATTATAAGAACATTCATACAGGAATGTATTCTATCTAATCACAGTAAATTGAGATTAATTCCCAGAGGAATGCAAAAATTTCCCTCACAAAGGCCCAGTTGCACAAAAGCCGGTTGAATTTTAATCCTGATTAACTTCACGTGAACCAAATCAGAGAAGACCATTTCAATAAGTACAAAAGTTCAACAGCCTCATAGTGCCGGTTGCACAACAGCCGTTAAATTTTAACCGTGATTAATTTCACGAGAGCCAATCAGAAAAGGCGTTTTTGAAAAGACAGCTTCTCTGATTGGTTCTCGTGGAATTAATCACGGTTAAAATTTAACCGGCTGTTGTGCAACCGGCACTATGAGGCTGTTGAACTTTTGTACTTATTGAAATGGTCTTCTCTGATTTGGTTCACGTGAAGTTAATCAGGATTAAAATTCAACCGGCTTTTGTGCAACTGGGCCTTTGTGAGGGAAATTTTTGCATTCCTCTGGGAATTAATCTCAATTTACTGTGATTAGATAGAATACATTCCTGTATGAATGTTCTTATAATTTCTTCTTTCGTAATAAATTTTTCATGCTTTTTTACTCCAGAGCAAAGCTCGGTCCCCGATATTAATCACTATAAGCTCAATTCTATCATACATCTTTCGCCAATTGCTTCTTGATAAATGCTTATTGAGAACCTTCAGATTGTTATTTGTCAAATCTCTTATTTCCCTTACATATTGTTTGTTTCTTCTCTCATATGGCTCGTATCTCAAAAAGTAATGATCTGGGAAAAATGCTATCTGAGGAAACTTTTTCATTTTGATAGCTTTTTTTTTATTTTTATTATTTCACAAAGGCGACTTTCTATGGTGCGGTCCACGGTATAATGACAGTATTTGATCAACTTTGGTTTTGCTATCCTTGTCTGTCAATCGACATAGCCGGTGGTTCTATCCTTTTCTAGGTCCACAACAATGCCAATTATGTTTTTGACAGTGTAGAAATATAATTAATAAATGCGGAGAATCGGCATCGCAATTCTTTTATCTTCATCTACTGCCATTATAACGTGGACATCACTATAGAAGTATTTTAAGCCTAGGTGATGATGATGGGATGAATGATATACAATGGTTGATGATATACAAATCGAAAAACTTTGAAAAATATCACCATTAGTTATTTTTAACCTTTGTACAGCCTTAAGGCTCAATATGTATGAACCGTGAAGCACCAAGAATACAACCATAGAGAAACAATAGCATAAGTAGATATCCCATGGTATAGGGCGTTTATGTCGCAACTTTTACTGTTATCTCAAGCCGGTAGTTCACGTAGTTCTTTCCCATGCAGCTGTGTGACGCTGGTAGTCTCTCAAATTGTGCCGTTCATACACTCTTACCCCAACAAAACAGTAAAAATTGACAATAATCGACAGTAATCGGCTTGAGATAACAGTAAAAGTTGCGACATAAATTCCCTATACCATGGGATATCTACTTATGCTATTGTTTCTCTATGATACAACATATAGAACATTTTGAAAACGTGAGTAGCCTATCCTCAGCAGGTGTAAGGGCCGAGACAAACGAGGCGTTTCTTAGACGAGTCGTCACGGCACGACAGGACAAGAAGCTCACTGATTGGCTGGAAGCTCTCTCAATACGCCAACCCAATCAGCAATTGGAGAGCTCCCTGTCCTGTCGTGCCGTGTTCAAAAAACGCCTCGTGTGTCTCAGTCCTAAGCCTATAGGAATGAACCCGTTTGTGTATGAATGAAAATTGAGTTTCAGTCAAACTTTCCTCCTATAGTGAGGTCCACGTTATAATGGCAGTGTCAGAACTGGATTCTTCCAAGTTCCAATGCACAATGGTCATGTGAAGAGGAGAGGGGGTAACGAAGTAATGCGTTTATTTTCGTTATTATAATGAGGTCCACGTTATAATGGCAGTGTTTGAGTAACAATGGTATTGCTATCCTTGTCTATCATTCAACAAAGCGGATAGCGCTATCTCTTTCTCGCTTTGCTCTGTTGCTAGATCGTCTTTTAACAATATAGAATTAACAATTAATTAACAAAATATTTCATCCTGATTATGAAAATTCATTTTTAAATTATTGAAAATTATTATCTCTTGCTTAATAAAGTATAATTGATCATTTTAAACAAAAATGAACAGTTAATATTACATCAATAAACCTGTATCAGTTACCGTCTATAGAAGGCATTGACAAGAAAGAGGATCGGCAACATTGTGAATTATTGAAAATTATAATTTCTTGCATAATAAAGTATAATTGATCATTTTAAACAAAAATGAACAGTTAATATTACATCAATAAACCTGTATCAGTTACCGTCTATAGAAGGCATTGACAAGACAGAGGATCGGCAACGTCGTTCTCCTATCTTTCTCCACTGCCATTATAACGTGGACCTCACTATAGTAGTACTGATGAATGTTTAGAATAACCCTGTAATGATTTGATGCAGTGTTTGACCTGAATTGAATGTTTAGAATAACCCTGTAATGATTTCAAATTAAAATTGGTTTATTCATAAAATATTACATATTCACAAAATATAAAAGTGTTATAAATACATGAATAAATTCTCCCTGCCTGGATGATTTGTCCGTGTGCAGGGAGGAGTCGCAAATTATCAGAAAGAGGGCAAACACTAGCAATAATAAAATAAATTACAAACTATGAATAATAGATAAATTTGAAAAAGAATAATAAAAGTGTATATTATAATAATAAATTTTAAAACTAAAGATAGGAAAAAAAACAATAAATAAAATAAAATAAAAGTGTCAGATCGACGGCGGTCAAAGGGCTGAGTTGGGAGTAATATAGCTTTATTAGTGTGGTACTGTGTGTAATATTTGAATGGTATTTTGTGTTCAGAACTAGAAATATTCATCTATATGGAGAATGCAGAAGAGCCTCCGCAGCATCTGAACCGATGCAGAGCAGCCACCTGCTCACTCTCCGCTTGTAGACGGCAACGCTAACCCCTCAGTAGTTAAAATCTCGACCGTACATTACGGTAAAGCCAATGGCTAAATGAAAACAGTTCCAAGTTGAATTGAATTACTTAAACGGGAAATTGAATATTTATATTATTTATATGCAATCTGTTTCTAGTGGGATAATATGTTGAATTTCATTGAAGACAAAGTTAGTTTTTTTATAAGACAAGAGTTTGATGCAGTGTTTGACCTTGAATTGACCTCGATTGACCTGAATATTATTGACCTATGTTGACAGTCCCTCGCTGACGTGGCGATGTGTCCAGCACTTAATCACGTGGACATCAGAAGTGGCCGTTCTGGGAGACGACGACAATTGGCATAGAAATGGGGCTGGGTTTTGGGTCAACACCAATTTCGGATTTGGTCTGCTGAATGCCCATAATATGGTGAAACTAGCCAGGCGTTTCAAGCAGGTGCCAGACAAATCAATCTGTCATCTTGAACATCCCACTAGGTAAGAATAAACAGCTATTATCGCATATTATTCACTGATTGTGTGACCGAAAATATTGTATGTTTCTTGGCTGTTACATGACCCGCTTGGAATTCCAGTCTCGGCAAGTCTTAATTATTTTAAGGCAATCTTGAGATCCCGGTTCAAACCCGCTCAGAGCAAAAAGTTTTTGATCAAGCCACTCCCGTGTTATCGGATGGGAACATCACTGTCGGTCCCGGCTGAAGTATGACAATTGTAAGGTCCATTGACGGCTCAAATGATAAATTCAGGCGAGCTGGAACTTCCGTCAGGAACTCCCCACCAACAAAAGCCATACGAATATTATTATTATTATTATTAAGGCAATAAAATTTAATCTGATACCGTTTGATTCCATTTGATACTAGCAGGTAATTAAACCGCAAGGGTTTAATTAATTAACAACTTGACAAACTGAAAACATGACCTACTGAAATCTTGAAGAATTTTAAATAGGTTTATAACCATCCTCGGTAAATTAAGAATCTATAATGTAAATTTCAAGTTAATCAGTTGGGTAGTTCAGACGTGATGATGCGTCAGTCGTGAATTTCCTATCCCGTACGTGCATAAGCCAATTCTTTCTTTTATTATACTATGACTAGCAGGAAACCCGTGCTCCGCAAGGGTCTATTTAAAAGCTTGACAAATTGAAAACTTGACCTACTGAGATCTTGAAAAATTTGAAATAGGCCTATAACAATCCTCGGTAAATTAAGAATCTATGTAGAATATCAAGTTAATCTCTCGAGTAGTTGAGACGTGATGACGCGTCAGTAGTGAATTTCCTATCCCGTACGTGTATAAGCCATTTCTATCCTTTATTATATTATCATAGAAGGCAATTGTAGAATTGGCAGTAATATGAGTGTTTTCAACTATGGAGAGGTTTATATTTCAATATAATATGCAAATGTTACCTAGATGTGTAAATTGGAGTTATGGAACTAAATTTTGAGTAATATTTATCTATTTATACATTTATTGTACAAAACACTAAAATCATAATCAGTGGCACCATTTCACCAACTGTTAGGGGGGTGGAAAACCAAGAGGTGGAGGGGGGAAGGAATACCACCGAAGGATTGAGGGTCCTGGGTTTTTCCCCCTAAATGTTACATTCGAAGATGTTATAATATGCTTCATTTTTTCCAGTTTTATACAAATGTGGTTGAAACATCAATACAAACATATACATTATTAGTTAAAATCATGAAATATTTATTAGAAATATAGGTCTACGGAGAGGCCCTAAAGTAGGAATACACTGAAACAGATTTCTTAAAAATCATGGAAATAGATAAATTTCTCTTTTACAATGACAATTTCAACAATTTCGTTGGGGATCATATTCTAATTTGAAAATAACTTTTAGTTCGAAAGCTAAAGAAACATTAGGTCTGATTGTGCCCTTTCTTTTGCTTCCACTGTGACATCTCGCAACTTGTTAATTCTCACGTTGAAATTTATGAAATAACTCACTTATTGTGCTCTGATCAATAATTTTACCCATTCTATATTCAAGCTTCAACCATACCACAGAGAAAAATATACATTATTCTTTATTACTCCGTACCTGTATCCATATTTTCAAGACAATTTTCCTACATTGTTGATACTGTAGAGGGAATTATAATACTGATGTTAAAAAGAGTATTAAATCAGTATGATATTCTAAGGATTCGTGTAGATAGACCCGCATTTTCATTATTCATCTGATCTTTGGGGGGGCCTAGGCCCCCCCTACCCCCCCTAAATGGCGCCCCGCCTGATCATAATATAATTATGCCCATGGACGAAAAACTGGGCTAAACATGTACTATTTCTAAACTGAGACTGTACCGAAATTATACTAATGTTGCATTGTTTTCATTGTTACAGTGATTCGAAATTTGACTTCACGACATCCAGTAGAGCTCACATCTTCTTTCAATCAAATGGATGTTCAGGCACTGACAATGAAATCAACTATCTTGAACATGTGCAGGTAATCAATTCCTCCGTAGTGAGATTCTAACGTTGTTTATAGCAATTTTCGGTCATTTTCTCAATAATTATCAAAGTTACGAATTTCCAACTGGTTTCATTGGATTTTCCAGCTTATTTTACATAAGAATTGATCTTTCAATATGATGCCGCCACAAATTTATGAGATTAAAAATCCAATCAAAAATGTAAAATCTTCCACTAAAAAATTTTTATCTCGGTACCGGTAACAACGTATTTCAGGGCCCATGTTTACTGGGACTTTTGGCGGTCTATTTGAGATATATAACCTGATGAATACAGAGTGCCTCACGGAAGGTGTAACAGTCGAAGACCATAGATTTTACACATAAAATTTGCAAAAACAAATGTCCATTAAAGTTTTCTTATATCGACCTTACCTAGTAAGTTAGTTTTCAAGATCTATTGATTTTTCAATATTCTTGAAATGGGCCTACACTTAGACCAGTTATAGAATAGACACGGCCCAAAATGTCCATTAAAGTTTTCTTATATATACCTTACCTGTATAGTGAGGTACACGTTATAATGGCAGTGGATAAAGATAAGAATAGCGATGCCGATTCTCTGCATTTATTAATTATACTGTATTTCTACACTGTCAAAAACATAATTGGCATCGTTGTGCACCTAGAAAAGGATAGTATCACCGCTTTGTCGAATGATGGACAAGGATAGCAAAACCAAGTTGATCAAATACTGTCATTATAACGTGAACCTCACTATAGTAAGGTAGTTTTCAAGATCTTTCAATATTCTTCAAAAAATTTTCAATATTCTTGAAATGGGCCTACATATCATTACAAGTCAATTTCCCTAGCAAGTTTATACTTATTCGACAGCTTATAATTATGGAAATAATAAATATTATTCATATAAATATGGAATGGTGAGGTTTTTGAAGAAAAAACTGTTTCAAATAGGCTTGTAAATTTTCAACTTGGAGCCCTCATAAAAGGTTCAAAACCTTCAAACAAAGAAACAAATTATAAGAATCTAATTGGAAATTTCTTCCTCTTTCTAATCATACCTTTAGAATATTACATTATGACTGACAGTTTAATAGTTATTGACGTTTTAATAACTGTAAAGCACCGCACACACTCATCGATTTTTATTCGTAGGATATTTTGCCTTCCTCATGAATTCTATTGGATTAAACAGAACTTGACAAACATCATCTGTTCAATTTAATAGAATATTTATAAGGACGGCAAAATATCATACGAACAAAAATCGAAGTTTTTTGTGTAGTTGAGAAGTTGATATTGTGGTAATTATTCATATTGAATGAAATAGACTAAGAAATTGTCAAAAACCACAGATTTATTGATACTTGGAAAGACCGGTTTCAGTTATTACACATTTTGTGTGAAAACTGAGAAACTGAGAAACCAGTTTATCAGAGATTGACAATGGTGTAATAACGAAACCGGTCTTTCCAAGTATCAATAAATCTGTGGTTTTTGACTATTTCTCAGTCTTTTTCATTCAAAAATCGAAGTGTGTGTGCGGTGCTTAAGAAGACCTATTCCAAAAATCAATAAAACCCGACAACTAAGGTCGATATAAGAAATTTGACAAGACATTTTTCTTGCAAATTGAAAATTGAATTGAAAATTCTTCTCCGATTACTGTCTATTATTAGTGTGTTGTTGGGAGTGTAAGAGTGTAAGAACGGCACAGTATGAGAGACTACCAGCGTCACATAGCTTCACCAAAAACAACTACTAGGACTATCGGCTTCAGTTAACAGTGACATTTGCAGCATAACGGTCCTTATCAACATAAATGATACAGTATCACCAAAACATGATACATTATCGTCACAACATGATAAAATATCACCACACATGATACAGCATCACCTCAACTTGATACACAACACCATAACTTATACAAAACTTCGAAACTTTGAATGAATTCTTCCTATGCTTTCTTTTCTCTCTGCTATCATAAAAATGATACAGTATCACCACACATGATACAGTATCACCACATATGATACAGTATCACCACACATGATACAGTATCATCACAATATGATACAGTATCAAGAGTCGACTTGACACACACCACCATAATTTGATACAAAACATTCAAACTTTGAATGAATTCTACAAACCATGGCATATCTTCTTATGCTTTCTTTTCTCTATGC
Organism: Nilaparvata lugens; assembly: GCF_014356525.2. Lineage (NCBI taxonomy): Eukaryota > Metazoa > Arthropoda > Insecta > Hemiptera > Delphacidae > Nilaparvata > Nilaparvata lugens. The sequence continues at coordinate 68,325,376 of NC_052508.1, read as the reverse complement.
TATAACCAAAATGATACAGTATCACCTCACATGATACAGTATCATCACAGTATGATACAGTATCAACACACAGGATACTGTATAATCTCAACTAGATACACAAGACAATAATTTGATACAAAACTTGCAAACAGTCTTGTAACAGTCTTCGGCTGTTACCAGTGGCGCCATTTCACCAATATGGTGCTTTTGTGCCTGTGAAGATATTTTGAATAAATTTAGAATTTAGAAATAGGCCGACACATCTAGAAAATACCTGAGTCTATACCTAATTCTTGCAGGTGAACGGGCTAGAGTCAAGAAAACTTCAATTAATCTTGCCATGCCTGATTAATAGGTTATACTATAGAAAACACTACAATTTGAAATAATTGAAAAATACAAACAGTTTCAATAAACATTGGCAACTAAAATCGAACCAGAAACAACAATTCATGTTACTTTGTTGACATTCTTCATCTGATTCGGGGGCGCATTACTATCCCCGATTAGATAGCAATACGTCACAAAACCAACAATATCAGTCATCAAATAACAAATAATTAACTTCAACATAAATTACTCAAGAAAGAAAACCCGTTGAACCCAAGTTTCGTCGATAGTAACCCATATAACCCATTTCATAATAATTTTGAATCCCCACTTTTGATTGACATTCTCGAATGAACCTTTGTTTCACTACACTGCACTTTCGTTGGTCTGTACTTGCTTTATCGTCGGGTTACAGTACCTTGTTTTTGGCGGTGAACTTTTACCGGTTGAATTTGGCTTGACGGCGACGTCCTCTTACGTCCCTAGACCTGTCGTCTGAACGGGTGTCTTGAAGCGGTGTTACATAAAATTGCGGAACCAAAGTGGTGGTAGTACAAGAAGTTGGTTTGGGGACACACATGAACCGCTGTAAATAAATGTATTACAGCATTAATTTCTAACTCTTCCTACAATTCATCAAAAGCTAAAACAGGAGTTATCTATTGATTACAATTAATTAAATTCTTTCATTCTTTGAATCCTCATTTTATAGATTTTTTCTTTAATTACTGATTCTTTTTATCAGAATTATGGATCTTTCTTCACAAATAATTCAAATTGAAATGATGCTAACTTATATGATATTTTTCGTTTGTTTGCGAATCAAATATAATTTTTCATATAGTAGCTCGGCTAGTATTGTTGGAAACTTGTGCGCCAGCCAACATTTATTTTATTTATTATTTATGACTATAGGACGCAATCCAAGTGTAAATAACGGCATTCGCCCAAAACTGCTCAGAACCTTAATTAAAAATGAACATTCCAGAGTTTATGATTTGATTTACCTACAAATACAAGTCCAAAAACTAGTATCAACTAAATTATGAATTTATCACCTAATAAAACAAGACACTTTATAACACAAAAAAGAAAAAAATATTGAAAATTTCACTTTAAGGAAAGATATGTTTGCCTTATAAGATTCACTTTAATTAAATAAAATTAGTAGACACATAGAAAATAATTTAAATTGTATTAAATTTGAACATTCATTAATATTAATTCCTGGAGAAGAAAAACTTTCTTCTTCATCTATTAAGATTTCTATCATAAAAAATTTACTAAATCATTCAAAAGCCTTAATGACATAAGAAAACAGAGTCTGAAAATATAAATTAAAAAATGTCATAAACTCAATATGAACAATTCTTAAAAGTTTCATTTCAATTTAAGGCTATCTTCCTGACTTTCAGCAATACTCTACGATAATATATCTCCAGGAACAATAACTCAAATGTAACGTAACTGAAAACTTTCTATACTTCTGTAAAAAAAATTATAATTATCTTCCATCACTAATAAAATCAAAAGGATTATTCTCAATCAATATTATTACTTGAAAAATAACAGGCTTTGTTGATAAAATCTTTTGATTGAAGTTTCACTTAATTAATTTCCCTAAATTATATTTTAACCTTAGTTTACGTACCTTAGCGGTTATTTGAAGAAACAATTATTCGTACATGATGAAGAAACACAATTAAACCTTTCAGGACATGGCACTACTAGTAAATTTAAACATTAATAAAAATAAAACTAGCTCTACATTAACTACTGAAATAAACTTATAAACCTGCCCAAAAGGGGGAAACATAGTGACTACATCTTTACTCTCGTAGTGCTCCTAGCAAAGTGTCCTCCGGAACGTAATCTGGTCTCTCGACTGGGGAATCCCCACTACTGTATTTAGAAACAGGTCTCCTATTGGGCGAATGGAATCAATTTGACCAATCGTCGCGTGGCTTCTACAGCCTTGGACCAAATAGTAACTGCAAAATCGGTAGTTTGTTATAATTTCAATGCTTGCTGTTTTCCAACTTATCGCATTTTATGTCGCGACAAGAAGGCTAAGTTTTAGAGATAATTCCATAATCTACATTCCTCGACGACTCGGAGCCACAATTTTAAATATCTATCATGGAAACTCGAAGTCATGGCCGTTCATAATAGAGAGAGAAAATAATTTATTTCGCTAACTCACTTACAATAATGGCTCTAGTCTACTTGCGTATTAAATTTACTATTATAACTTGGGAAAAGGCCTGAATTAAAGACAGTGCCCGGCACACTAGGGTGGGCAAAAACCAAGAGGTGAAGGAATACCCCTAAAGGATAGAGGGTCCTGATATTTTGGAAAAAATGTACATTTGAAAAGTTATTATATTCTTCATTTTTTCCAGTTTTATACAAATGTGGTTGAAGTATCATACAACATATACATTATTAGTTATTAATCATTAAATATTTATTAGAAATATAGACCTACTGACAAATATAGCCCTAAAGTAGGAATACACTGAACAGATTTCTTAAAAATTATGGAAACAGATAAATTTTCTTTTACAATGACTTTTCAAATATTTCATTGGGGTCATATTCTAATTGGAAAATAACTTCCAGTTATAAAGCTGATTATAAAGCAATTATAAAGCTAAAGAAACATTAAGCTGCTCCCATAATATTCTCAGTTTCTCACCAGCTCTGTACATACATTTTTGATTGTCTGATTGTGCCCTTTCTTTTACTTTCACTGTGACATCTAGCAACTTGTTAATTCTCACGTTGAAATTGATGCAATAACTCACTTATTGTGCCCTGATCAATAAGTGTACCTTGATAATTGTTCTCGTATATTGAGCTTCAACTATACCACAGAGAAAAATATATTCTTTATTACTCCGTACCCGTAGCCATACTTTCAAGGCAATTTTGCTACATTGTTGATACTGTAGAAGGAATTATACTACTCCTGTTTAAAAAAGTATTAAATCCGTATGAGATTCTACAGGGTGATTCATAATTATGGTAAAATATTTTAATACGTGATAGTAGAGGTAAAATAAAGAAAAAAAAGTTCATATAAACATATCCATAAACGCTTCATTAGCGTCTATACAGGGTAAAGAATTTCGCCGGAATTCAGTTCCTCTGGTGAATACACCGATGCTGAATTGTTTGGGGACTAGTTTTTGAAAACTTATGCTGGATTCATATGGAAAAATATATGAAAAATTGAATAAAACTAGTCTGGAAGCTGTAGTGTGAGTAGTTTTTGAGAAAAAGTTGAAATAGGTATGCAAAAAATCAAGTAAAAAACACAGACTTCTACGTTTGATGCCCAATAACTTTCTTTAATGACCAGTAAACAAACATTTTCGCACTAAAAATTGTAGAGAATTTAATTCTGAAAAGAATTGTAAGCTGTGTTAATTAAATTTGAATAAAAGTTGAATAAAATGTATTCTTATGTATTCTACACCACAAATTTGCTGTTTTATGAGGAGAGAACTGATAACTACAACATAAGTTGTAGCTGATTGCAAATAAAATATTCGGTTATTTATTAAAAGTTTTTTATATGAAAGTAGCATATCTAAATGACATTAACTTATACCAAAAGACTAGTTGATTATGCCATTAAGTCTGGGAGAAGCTCAAACAGAAGTAGATATCTCCTATGATTCCTGCCCAAATGTTTACTGAAAACTGATGTTGTGGAAGATTAGGATTGATGGCATGAGGATTCTCAGAGATAGTATAAGAAATGGTATAAGGATTCGTGTAGATAGACCCGAATTTTCATTATTTATCTGATCCTTGGTTCTGGTTATTTCCTCTGATCTAATTCCAATATACAGAGTGTCTCACTAAAGGTGTACAGCCAGGGGCGCCATTTGGGGGGGGGCAGGGGAGCCTGCCCCCCCAAATGGCGCCCCTGGCTGTTACACCTTTAGTGAGACACTCTGTATATTGGAATTGACTTTGATTATGTTATTTAATCTGGCAGGTGATAATCAGCCTGTCCTATCCGTACCGTGGAGCAGTTGGTATTTTGCTAGAATCACCATCCGGCACCAAGACAGTACTGATGGAAACACGTCCGCGTGATAACAGCTCTGTCGGTCTGACCGCGTGGACGCTCACCTCAGTGCATCAGTGGGGCGAACCGGCGGACGGACGCTGGACGGTCAAGGTCGGAGCCAAGGTCGTCGAAGGTACTCAACATTTCAAGTTTCAATATTCTTCAGTCTATAGTGAGGTCCACGTTATAATGGCAGTGTTTGATTAGCAATGGTATTTATTTATTTTATTCAATCATTCAAAATTACACAACTTACAGAAAAGTACCACAGGCTTATAAGCCCAAAACGGTTCCAATTCTAATTTATGCAACAGTCCAAAAATGTAGCTAGGTTATGTGTCACTTGACATTCATTAATTACACACTCAATTCACAATTCAAAACACACAAAAATCATTTTAAATTAAATTGAATCAATCACAATTCATTAGAAAATTCCAAACTTTGAAAAAACTATAAAATTTTGAGACCGAAAAGACAAAACACACTAAGATACCATTGCTATCCTTGTCTATCATTCAACAAAGCTGATAACGCTGTATCTTTCTCACTTTGCTCTGTTGCCAGATCGTCTTTTAACAATGTAGAATCATAGAGAAACAATAGCGTAAGTAGATATCCCATGGTATAGGGCGTTTATGTTGCAACTTCTACTGTTATCTCAAGCCGATTACTGTAGATTATTGTAGAGTTTTACTATCTTGTTGGGGTGAGAGTATATGAACGGCACAGTATGAGAGACTACGAGCGTCACACAGCTTCACGGGAAAGAACTACGTGGACTATCGGCTTGAGATAACAGTAAAAGTTGCGACATAAACGCCCTATACCATCGGATATCTACTTACGCTATTATTTCTCTATGGTAGAATCAATAATCAATTAACAAGATATTTAATCTTAATTTATTACGAAAATAAATCATGAAATTATTGAAAACTATAATTTCTTTCTCAATAAAATATAATTGATTATTTTAAACGAGAATGAACAGTTAATATGACATCAATAAAGATGTATCAGCTACCGTCGATATATAGAAGGCATTAACAAGACAGAGGATCGGCAACGTTGTTCTCCTATGCCATTATAACGTGGACCTCGTCACTATATAGTTACACACACATTGATTCTTGGATGTACGATTTTTACCGTCCTCATGATTTCTATTGAATTGAACATAACTTAGCAAACAGATGACGTTGTATCATGTGCTTGTCAAGTCGCGTTCAATCTAATAGAATTCACAAGGACGGCAAAACATCGTACGTCCAAAAATCGATATGTGTGTGGTGTGTGTGTGTGTGTGTGTGTGTGTGTGTGTGTGTGTATGTGTGTAACTAGCTCTATCATGTAAAGGTGCGTACAGATTTACGCGCTGCGAACATGAGCATTTCACTTTCAATCAGCTGATGCCAAGCTTTTTATATCTGTACCTTACCGTTTCTGTAAAAATACAGATATAATCAGCTGATTAAAAGTGAATTGCTCATGTTCGCGGCGCGTATATCTGTACGTAACTTTAGACATTATACAAAGTATAAGCTCGTCATAAAAGATAGAAAAACAGTGTGCATTCAACACATAGGCTAAGTTACAGAACACAAAACACTGAAACCAGGATGCACAAAAGCATCTTAAATCTTAATCTTGATTAAATCCAGGAGAACCTATCAGAGAAGGCTTTCTTCAAAGAAGGCTCTTGTGGATTTCTAGTGACATCATTGCAGAAATTTAACAGAATCTTAAGGTGCGTACAGATTTACGCGCCGCGAACATGAGCAATTCACTTTTAATCAGCTGATGTCAAGCTTTTTATAACTGTATCGTACCGTTTCTGTAAAAAATACGATATAGTCAGCTGATTAAAAGTTAATGGTTATCATGTTCGCGGCGCGTTTATCTGTACGCACCTATATGCAAACGGGCCTGAATCGATTGAAAGAGGAGTAGCAGCATTCACATAAGACACTCCTAGTACTCATTCATTGAATTATAAGCCCAATCAATCAATTATCCTATTCTCACAACACTGTTTAACAATTTGTTTTGGAAAAAAGTTGACGATACCACAGTCTATTTTTTTTGAATAATAGTTATTAAAACTAGTATTCTGGTATGGAGCGCTTTCGAATTTTTTATGAAATCTAAATTTTATGTAATTCTAAATGGCTTACGGTATTTTTTCAGCTTGACATTAAAAAATCCTAAAGCGCTCCACATGTGATTTCTAGTTTTTAATAACTATTATTCAAAAATTAGACTTTTGTGTCGTCAAAAATAGTTCAAGAACAAATTATCAACTAGCAGTTCGTCATGGATAGTGATTGTGAATTAGATGAGTCGTTGAACATTCAATTTCTATTGGCAGCTCTTTAACAGCTACAAAGACCTTTTTAGAGAGATATTGTGGGATTGATAGATCTTTCCTATGCCGAGTAGTGTAGTCATGATTGTTTCTATGATATGATCTTCTCTGTTTGATGTTTCTCTTCCTTCTTCTCATATATTTTCCTCTTTCTTCTTTCTTCTTCTCATGTATTCCCCTTCTCCTTATTTATCCTTTCTATTTATGTTTTCTCCTTCTTCTTTCTTCTTCTTATTTTCATGTTTTGTTCTACTTCCCAAGTCTTCTTATTTTTCTCTTTCTCCTTTTTCTTTTTCTTCTTCTTCTTCAGCTCCTCCTGTCTACTACTTCCCCTCCTTCATTCTCTTCTCTGTCACCATGTTTTCCTCCTTCTTCTTCATCATTTGTTTTCTCTTTATGTGAATGATTACATAAGCCATAACACTATAGCCCAATCGGACCTGATCTAGAAGTAAGAGTAAGAGGAGACATATGGGAATAAGATGAAGATCCTGTTCCTCAATCTCAGACAGGCGACTCCCCATATGTGAGAGAGACTGTCTTCAATGTCAATTTTATTAAAAAACACACACCAAATATGAACAAAATCCATCTTTAAACTATTGATATTCAAGCCTATAAAGTGTAATGTTGTTTCGAAGGGGAATTGTATATCATTCTGCTTGATTTCAGGTCAAGTTGGAGAGGGGGGACATTTGGCTGAATTCAAATGGGTATCGCGATTGCGCAGCATCGGTTTGGGTCACATCGCGATAATGACCTTGATGATGAGGACATAACCATTACGACCGACACGCTGTAACTAGTGATGAAGATGGTTCAGCTGATCGACTGTCCGACCTTGAAAGACGTTTGATTGACCTTGGGACTAGTTTGGATGACCTTCACAAAAATGCAAATGAACTTCGACCTAGTTTGGACGACCTGGAACCTCGTAGAAACTCCCATCAACCTAGTTTGGATGAAGTTGAAGGTCATGTGAATGACGTTGAACCCAGTTTTGGTGACCTTGAGAATCGTGGATACCACAATCAACATAGTTTTGGTGACCTTGAAAGTAACAATCGACCTACTTTTGGTGACCTTGAGAATCCTGATCATCCCAATGACCTTGAAAGTCGTGAGACCCACCATCGACCCAGTTTCAAAGGCCTTGATGACTCGATGATGAATGTGGATGGTCACGTGACAAGTGTTAGGATACTGTTGCATGCACAAGGAAATGCCTGATCATTACAAGGATGGAAGGAGAGGGTATCCACTTATTGGACATCCGAGAGAGATGGGATATACTGATGAGGATGATGTTAATAGGAAGAAGGAGAGGAGTAAAAGGAGGATGGTGTGAGGTGCCGTTCCTATATTTTTGCCTTCTCTAACTATATACGGCTTCTTTTCCTCTGTCTTCCTCTTTTTTTTCTCTTCTTGTCCTTGTTCTTCTTCTATTTCTCCTTCTCCTCCTCCTCCTGTGGTTTTCTCCTCCTCCTGTGTTTTTCTCCTCCTACTGTCTCTTCTTCATCCCCTGCTATCTCTTCTTCTCTTGTCTTCTACTTTTTCTCCTCTCTTCTCTTATTATTAGGCTATACTATCTGATTTTTTCCTGTCTTGTTTTTCTTAATGAGATGCAGAGGTTTAAACTTGAGTTTTGAAATTCTATTGTTTGATGAGAATCATAGGTACGTGTCCAAAATAAAAATGTTCAGAAACATAAAAAATGCCAAAATATATATTTCTATCACTAATTTCTTCAACTTCCCCCCATTCATTGTAATATTGCAGCTGAGTTTTGAACTTGAGTTGAGTTGGGAAATTCTATTGTTTGAAGAACAAGATAATCATAGATACGTGTAAATAATGTGTAGTCCAAAATAAAAATGTTCAGAAACATAAAAAATGCTATTATATATATATATTTTTATCACTCATTTCTTCAACTTCCATTTATAATTTATTGCAATATTGCAGCTGCGTTTTGAGACTTTTGAGCAATCCAATTATCAAGCAACTACTTTGGCCTTGAGGCCAGACGAAACCTAAGGTCGAAACATAGTGGAGCAACGTAAGTAGAGGCACAGAGGAAAGAAACACTACTTTATGCTTATTCCGTGGTAGAGAGTATCAAAGAAGGCAGCAGCTGAGAGTCAAGATTGGTATAGTGAGGTCCACGTTATAATGGCAGTGGAGAAAAATAGGAGAACGACGTTGCCGAACTCCGTTCTTGTCAATGCCTTCTATAAACGGTGGCTGATACACGTTTATTAATGTAATATTAACTGTTTATTCTCGTTAGAATAACCAATTATGATTTATTAAGCCACTTTGTGGCTTCATTTATTATGTCAATACCACTTTAATGTTGACAACATCAACGTCTTATTCTTTCAATTTCTCCACTGTCATTATAACGTGGACCTCATGTTATAGATTACCTATATAGTAAGGTCCACGTAATAATGTCAGTGTTGGATCAGCATGGTATTGCTATCATTCAACAATATCTATCATTAGACTATATTTATATATATCATTTTCGGACAATCTATCTAAATGCGGGAAAGGAACAGTTTTGGCCTTTAAGCCTGTTGTTGCATTCCCAATCATTCATAATTGAGAATATATTGTATCTATCAATGTATAAATAAATTAATAACAAAACGAATAGCGCTATTTCTTTTCGCTTTGCTATGTTGCCAGATCGTCTTTTTACAGTGTAGAATAATAATTAGTTAACAAAATATTTCATCTTAATTATGAAATTATTGAAAAATATAATTTCTTACACATGGAATTAAATTATTGGAATTATTTAGGATGTTTTGTTAAATGATAATTATAATTCTTACTAATAAATAATTGGTTATTCCAAACGAGAATAAACAGTTTAATATTACATTAATGTCTTTGCAGAACGAAGTTACTTGAAGCCATGAACAATAACGGTTTGCCATCAAAACTATTAGCTGGTGTCGGCTACCCTGAACGAGACATACTCTAGGGTAAGGATAGGCAAGTCTGTTGGAAGGCGTTTTCCTTTGAAGTATGGAGTAAGGCAGGGAGACGCTCTCTCGGCATTGTTGTTCAATTTAGCTCTGCACGAGGCAGTGAAGGACATTGCACATGAAAGTACTGTTGTGAATAGATTGTGGCAGGTCTGTGGATACGCAGATGACTTGGTCATAATAGCAAGAACGTGCCGGCCTTGAGAGAGCTTTCACTCTACTGGTGAACAATAGTGTGCCAATGGGTTTGAAAATCAATGAGGCCAAGACAAAGTATTTAAGAGTGTCACCAGCCGTAGTTAGGGGAGCTACTAGAAATATGAAAATTGGACCCTACACATTTTCAGCAGGTGGATGACTTTGTAACCTGGGAACGCTTGTGACAAGTAGTGGTAAGATCACGCTGAGATACAAAATAGAATAATGGCAGGTAACAGGTCATTCTATGCAAGTATAAAGTTATTCAGTCTCGACTACTTCAAGAGCTACAAAGGTGAAGTTGTATAAGGCATTAGTCAGGCCTGTAGTATTCTATGGCTCTGAGACTTGGGTACTTAATGCTGGTGACATGGAAAGGCTACGAATTTTGAAAGAAAGGTGATAAGAAGGATCCTTGGCCCTGTGTGTGAAAATGGACCTGGAAACGGAGAAAAAATTGTGAAATTGAGCGTTTCTTGGGCAGTGAGGATATCGTCAGATTTATCAAGGCTGGCAGGATTAGATGGATAGGACATATGGTAAGGATGAATGATGAAAGAGTTGCAAAATGTATATGGAGGGAAAGGCTATACAATAGAAGAAGAAGAGGTAGGCCTAGGAGTAGATGGACGGATGATGTGGAGAATGATTTAAGGACGCTTGGAGTTCGTAACTGGAGAAGGCAGGCACAGGATCGGGAGAGATGGAGGGGCTATGTCTGGGAGGCCAAGGGTTGTAACGACCTGTAGCGCTGAGGAGTAAGTAAGTATTACATTAATGAACGTGTATCAGCCACCGTTTATAGAAGGCATTGACAAGACCGAAGTTGGCAACGTCGTTCTCCTTTCTTTCTCTATTGCCATAATAACGTGTACCTCACTATAGCAATCGACATAATTCTTGTCTAAAAAATTAATTACCACATATTATCTTATTCATCAAGAAAATATAGAGTATTTTCAATTGGAAATTGAATATAATCAAATATATTTATTGATAAATACGATAGATAAAAGATTAGATAGAAAATGATCTGGCAACTTTGCAGAGCTATATAGGATAGCACTATTTTATTTATTCAATGATAGATAAGGATAGCAACATCAATGTTATTTCATTGTATTAGGATGTATTGCACAACATCTATTTCTACAAGTTTTTATTCATAATCTCAATCAACTGAGTACAGCCTCATCCTTCCAGTATAAAACTGGTAATGGTTTTAGTCGATTAAAACTCAAAATTTGATATTAATTTGGAAGAAAAATAGCAGAAGGACTATCTTATTATTTTATCATTCACTGTTATTACATTAGTGTCATTTGCATTGTAAATAAATAAAAGATTAAGATCTGTTCAGGTATTTTTAGTCGATTGTTCTAGTTGATAAGATTACCACATGCAGCTCTGTAATTAGAGACGCTTTCGAGTACATAGTAGGTTATTGCCTACTTGACGGAGAATCGCTTAGCAAACTTTCATAACTGTATCAGTGCGGCCGCTCATAAAAGAGTCTTGAAAAGCAGACAGCCAGTGCATCATAACCTCAAAATCATAATACTTGGATTGATTTGAATTTTGATTAAGTGATTACATAATATGTTTGTATTTCTTGCCAGTTTACAATAAAACTCAAATTGTGTTTATTCATCTCATAGCCTACTCTATGCAACATGCTAATAGATTTTTGTAATGAAGGCTTAGTTGAATCAATTTGGTGCAGTGTATCAGAGAGCGATGGTTATTGTGTAAAAAATCTTATTTCGTTGGATAGTGTGAAAAAACAAAAAGGATTCCTTGCAGAAAGATTTATAAGACCTCCAGTGTCAATATGTATAAAATTTGTGGAGCACATATCTATCAATCATGTAGTTTTATACTCTTCAAATGGTTCGCAGACATCGTCGGGTGTCGAACTTTTTACTGGAGATACTGAACTTATTGACAAATTTCTTGCTAAAAGTTATCTAAATACTGAAAATGGGTTCATATTTCATCGCTTCAATGATAAAACTTTGGAAGTTTCACATAAGAATCTTTTCAAAAGTTCATTTAGAAGTGCCAGGTATTTGAATGTAAGATATTTGAAAGTTAATATTATTAAAACTAGGAATACAACAGTTCCAACCTTGAGAAAAATTGAAGTTTGGGGGAAGTTGAGTAACACTTGCTCAGATGATATAAAGAATAAAATATCTAATGTTTGGTTAGAAATTAAGAAAGCTTCTGAACCTCTCATCAGAATGAAAAGAAAAATTACAAACGTTGAAAGTCAACCAATTCATAATGACAACTCTTCAAATATCTGTGAACCAATACCTGATGAATTTTTAGATGCTATCACTTACGAATTGATGGAAGTTCCAATGGTTTTACCCAGTGGAAAGATAGTAGACCTGAAAACTTTGGAAAGATATAATTCTGAACAAGAAAGCTACGGTCGTTCAGCAAACGATCCCTTTACAGGAAAATTCTACAGTGAAATCAGTAAACCGGTTTACAGTTCTTCATTGAAGTTGAGAATTGACGAATTTTTGTCCAGAAATAGTAGCATTGACGATTTAAAACACTCATCAAGAACTGTAGGACTTCCAAGTGGACGTGCCAAAGTTTGTCGACTTGTATCTAAGGATACAGTTAATGAACTCAGCGTAGAATCAAGAATATTGAACAGTGATTGTTCTACTCAAACTAGTAGTCAAAATCGAAAACAGACTTTTTCCAATAAGCCTATACAAATAGATCTGAATGATTCAAAAGATAAATCAAGTTCTAAGTTCAACATAAGTTCCTTCGACTCTTTAAAAAGTGATAGTCTGAATGCATCTCTCAAACAGTTTCTCTCAAAAAGTGCTGTGAACAATCGCGAAGATTCTGAACGAGTTTGTTGTTCTGTTTGTGGTACAGAAGAAAATTTATATCAAATTCCTTGTGAACATTATATGTGTCGATCGTGTACTACAGTTAGATTAGCAGACAAAGAAAGCAGATGCTCGAAATGCTCCACTCCATTCAAATCCAGTGATATTGTGAAGACTCACTCCAGCACTATTTCTTCCAACTACCGTATTTCATAACAAGACTGATTTTGCGATCACCGCCGTCATGACGATTGCACCTAGACTGGTTTTTGGCCGGCAAGGATATTCGCAGTAAGTCTCTTCTCAATGGTGTAAGTGCACGTCCAGTGCCAACATTCCTATTATCAAATTTTTGGTTGGGATCGATTTAGTATGTTATTTTGAGCACAAAAATTAAACGGCGCTCACTATTGTTTTTTAAATAAACTAAGTTCAAAGTAGCACAATTTTACATGCATTTAACCTATGGGTAGCAGCCATTTTCATCATTGAAATCATCAAATTATAATATTCCTAATCTGAGTTTTCCTAACCCAAAGCTTTTCCTAACCTAAGCTTTCCTAACATAAAGCTTTTCCTAACCTGAAGCTTTTCCTAACCTACAGCTTTTCCTAACCTACAGCTTTTCCTAACCTTAGCTACTTATGGTTGCTACTTATAGGTTAAATGCATGTTAAGTTTTGCTACTTTGAACTTAGTTTATTTTAAAAACAATAGTGAGCGCCGTTTAATTTTTGTGATTTTGTGCTCAAAATAACATACTAAATCGATCTCAACCAAAAATTTGATGACAGGTATGTTGGCACTGGACGTGCACTTTAGCCGAAAAACTAAAGATACTCCTTGTAGTATTTCTCTCCCAAATTCAGATAACATTTTCAGATAACAAGTCCAAAATAGGGTTATGATTTCACTTTACTAAAATTTAGTCCATTTTCACTCAAAAACAACGAAAACTAAGATTTTTAAATATTGACGGCTGAAAACAAAATAAAAAACAAAAATATCACACTCAAATCACCACTAATTGGAAAATTTTTGAGTAATTTTTCAAAATTTAGAGCCAGAAAAACCACAACTAACTATTCAGCACAGCTGATTACAGTTCATTAATTAATAGGTACTATAGTTTAGGCAAGCTACTATAGTGAGGTCCACGTTATAATGGCAGTGGAGAAAGATAGCAGAACAACGTTGCCGATCCTCTGTCTTGTCAATGCCTTATGTAGACGGTAGCTGATACAGGTTTATTGATGTAATGTTAACTGTTCATTCTCGTTTAAAATGATCAATTATATTTTATTAAGCAAAAAATTATATTTTTCAATAATTTCCCAATAAATTTTTATAATTAAGATAATATCTTTTGTTAATTAATTATTAATACAACATTGTTAAAAGAAGATCTGGCAACACAGATAGATAGATAGATAGGCTGCCTTTATTTTAACCTGGAGGGCGAAGTTAGGGCGCAGCCGGCCCTCTCTCCCACTTAACCCTCCTATACAATTCTAATGCATCTACATCAAAACATAAGGAAATAATCTCTTAAATTACAGCAAAGCGAGAAAGAGATAGTGCTATCCGCTTTGTTGAATGATAGACAACGATACCATTGCTAACCAAATACTGCCATTATAACGTGGACCTCACTATAGAAAGCTCTCCTGGGATTTGGACCAGACCGCACATACGTAGCGGATTTTGCATCGTTTTTGCACTAGCGGTGAACGATTCTTCTGGCACTCGCTTAAACGCTTGTATACATAAGCTAAGAAGTAACACATATATAAGAGCTGTCTGCCGTCTATAATATAAGAGTTGTCTGCCGTCTATAATTTAAGAGTTGTTTGCAGCCAGTAGGCCTATTATCCATTAAGCCTAAGAATAATTAGCCTACATTTTCCAAGACCCCGTCTCGTCAGAAGATTCTTTAGCCGCCAGTGCAAAAACGATGCAAAATTCGCTCTGGTCTGGTCCTTACCTAAGATAGGTAAGATGGAGATTCGCTCATATCAATCAATTCAGTATTTATTTATCACATTGTGTACAAATACTTAACATGAGGAAAGGCACAACAGGCTCATGCCCAAAACTGTCCCATTTCCAATTTTTACTACCTATACTGTCAAAATCAAAATGTTGGTTATGTCACCTTCACTTTTCAAATTTACGCTCTTCAATACTCAGATAAACGAGAACATTTTGAAAAAAAATAGATACTATTATTGTGGTCGAAGCCATACGAAGAGTTTCTAGATTCGGCAAGGCAAAGAGCTCTCTTATTGAATGAAAAAGACTGAGAAATTGTCAAAAAATCACTGATTTATTGATAATTAGAAAGACCGGTTTCGGTTATTACACCATTGTCAATCTCTGATAAACAGCCATTACACCATTGTCAATCTCTCAGTTTATCAGAGATTGACAATGGTGTAATAACCAGAGATTGACAATGGTGTAATAACCGAAACCGGTCTTTCTAATTATCAATAAATCAGTGATTTTTTGACAATTTCTCAGTCTTTTTCATTCAATATGAATAATTACCACAATATCAACTTCTCAACTACACAAAAAAGCTCTCTTATTGGCTGATTCCCGAACGCCAGCCCAATCAGCTGATTCAGACAAACAGTGAGCCTCCTTCCCTGCCGACTCTAAAAACGCAGTCAGTGCAAAAACGCCTGATGAATTGCTTCATGTGGCTTGGTCTCAAGGGCCAGACCACATTGTAGTAGAATTAAAACAACCTCCGACTTGGATGGATATGTGGAGCACGGAAATGGAGGGAGATGGAGAACCCAGTACCAGATCAGTCAATATTACAGTGATAGTCATAGAAAGAAGCGCAGAAGGCAGTAGTTGAATTTCGGGTATTACTTAACAATAATTTCAAATGTGCCAATATTCATCAATCATCTTATCCAGTAAATACTGTTAACTTAACCCAGCAATCACTGCAAGAAAGGTGATTGGAAACTTTAGATTTAGTTCCATTAATTTAGCGTATGGCAGATACACAACAAATATATAGCTCATGAGTCTCAAATGCCTAGATATACACTGTATATTTCCAATTTCTTTAAGATGTTGTGCAGTTTCCGGTCAGGAGAACATAAGTTTGTCTGACCGCCATTATCTGCTAGTCCATTTAGCGTTACCCAATGTGCACCATGGAGGCGAACTAGCGTTACACATAGTTAGGTTAAAAATATGATTGCTGGAACAATTTTGAGGTTAATACTCAATTTTCACAGAAAAAAAACATTTTTAAAATCATCTTCGCCATTACAAATGTTCAAAATTACTTAGAATTGTAATTTATCACATAAAAACAATCCAAATATAGAATTTCTGTTTGAAATTTGCACCTAAAAAACAGTTTAGCTATGTTGCTAAGTTTTATAAAGCTGTTGGAATTACAACTTTAATAAGTTAAAATATCATTGTAACATATCGGATACATATCGTTGTCTTACATGTCATTGAGCCATCTATATTTCTATTTCATTAAAATAGAAAATTTAAAAACTGTGAGTTGCATGCTAAAACATATATAATCCATCACTCCACGTTGCTGGTTGAACATGGCTGCTATGACATACTATTCACCATAACGTTAATAAATTTTGCAACAGTTGACTGTTTGAAATATTTTTCGTCTCAACTTTGTTCAACTGAATATTTATGAATGTGGATTTGACAAAAATAAAACTGTGTTTATTCAATTATGGAAAAAATCCACAATATCAATTCTCATTCAACAAATTTAATCAAATAATTCAACTATTCTTGTGAAAGGTGTCCTTTTTTCCTTCCTGAGGCGTATCTAAATACGTCAAAATCTTTCTCATAGTATCAACTTGAAAAGTATCTCATCAGATTCATTCTGTTTTGCTACTCGTACAAATTCAAACTTCTATTGCTGTGAGAATTGCTGCTGATCTTATCAAAATTGAAGTAGTTTAATTTTTCCTTTTGTGTTTCAGTTTATCCTGGTTGACAAAGAAGTGATATCGCACCCTCAAATGTGAGTTTTGCCGTAATACGTTTTGAGTTAATATTCTAATTAATGTTTTTCAATAAATACATAATATTTTATCAAATCGATTCTTTTCTGTTTTTATTAAATTGTAGCCCCTGTTCTTGAGACTGCATATTTTTCCAATTCTGTTGATACGCATCTCGTCTTAGGTTTCAACTATATGGACGTCTTAGATGCGCTGCATTTTTTCACTCGTAGCCGGATACATTGTCTCTTATGGGGTGAACTATATTAGCGAAATCCATATTCCGATGCTATCAGACAAACTTTAACATTACAGTACGGTAATCTGAAGACGCGCATAATAAATTAAGCGCATCCAAGACACCCTTAGGTGGGTCGTCCACTAGAACCGTTTTCGTCGGAACTAGCATCGGCCGAAAACTACCGAACTCGTCCGAACGAACTACCAACAAAGAAATCTATAGATGCTCGTCCTTTGCAACAGGCTCATACGGCCGTCTCCGGCCGATCAAGTTTTCGATCCGAATTGAATGGGATTTTCCGGCTCTATCCGGCCGAAGTCGAGCTGAGACAACATCATCCTTACCTCAAAATTGTTTCACAGTCTTGTCTGTTTTTTTGAAATTGTTCTGTTTTATAGAGTTTTAACTGTGGACAATGAAAAGTTGATAAGTTTGGTTCAAGAGCATGTTCCATTGTGGGATATGGGAGACAGAAGATATAATCGTCGTGATGTTCAAAGGAATCTGTGGATAAAGATTGCTGAACAAATGGGATCTGAAGATAATATTATTGTAATGAATAACTAATTTAGTAGATATTTGTTTATTGAATTTTCAAATTCTCAATATAAACATTGTTTATGAAAACTTTTGGTGGCTATGATAGTAGTTAATTCAATAATTAGCAACCAGCCAACTACTGAACTAGACTGGCGTAAACAGTTCCAGTGGACGACCATATTCGGCCGGCAGATTCGTCCGATCCAACGGACGAACGGATCGGTTGAATACGGCTCCAGTGGACGGTTACCCTTATAGTTGAGCCTTGATAAAATATATAAAAATCCTCCCCCCTCAGCATCTGCTTTGCCTACTCAGTTGGTGTAAATGTGGCTGGATTTGAACTGCCAAGACGGACGTGGACGGCCCTCAACAGGGTCAGAACTGGCCACGGGAGTTGTGGTGCTTCTCTTAGGCCCGCCGCAAAGTAGACCCACGCTAATCCACGTAAAGCTACCCACTCCGTGGGATGTTTTGTAAACCATTGCTAGGTTTCTCTAGACATCTGTGTAATACATGCAAAGAATAATCCGCTTGTCAGCTGATTGAATTCAATTCTATTGCAATGGTTTGCAAAACATCCCACGGCGTGGGTTGCTTTTCGTGGATTAACGTGGGTCTACTTTGCGGCGGGCCTTAATGACTGGGGCAGTTTACCCTCCCCTGCTTGTGATTGTAGAGAGGCTAGACAGACGATGAAGCACATCATCAGAAATTGCAATCTACGTGCCTACCAAGGCGATTTGAATGATTTTATCTCGGCTTCTCCACAATCACTATACTACATTGACAACCTCGACATCAAAATGTTATATGTTTGCAGTATTTTATTAACCTGACAACGGTTTCATAACCAGATTTTTCTCCGACTACCTATGTATTTGTGTGCGCCTATATATGCCAAACGCTAATAATAATAAAACTCCTCATACAGGGTCTGTATAGTAAGTAACCGGACTGACCTCAGGAAATTTTATTTTATTGGCAAAATTGTTCAATTTTTCTTTAGGAATCTTCAAAGTAGTCCCCCCCATTGGAGTCGATAACACGCTGATACCGGATTTTCTAATCCCTGAACGCTCCCTGGAAGTTGGCAACCTCCATGCTGTCTAGAGCCCTCGTCGTAGCACGTTGAACGTTTTCCAGAGTCCCGAACCGCGTCCCCTCAAGTTGTCTCTTGATATTGGGGAACAAAAAGAAGTCCGGTGGTGCCATATCCGGGCTGTAAGGAGGATGTGGCAACGTTACCCTCGACTGTTTGGCCAACTGCTCGATGACGAGCAGGCAGGTGTGTGACGGAGCATTGTCGTGATGGAGTATCCACGATTCGGCCGTTCACAAAAATTTTGTGCCACCCGGCCAAACTGTAAACGACCAGTACTACAGAGAGGTGCTCCGTCGACTAACCGCCCGGGTTCATCGAGTCCGTCCGGGGATTGCCGAATCGTGGATCCTCCATCACGACAATGCTCCGTCGCACAATTGCCTGCTCGTCACCGAGCAGTTGGCCAAACAGTCGAGGGTAACATTGCCACATCCTCCTTACAGCCCGGATACGGCACCACCAGACTTCTTTTTGTTCACCAGGATCAAGAGACAACTTAAGGGGACGCGGTTCAGGACTCTGGAAAACGTTCAACGTGCTACGACGAGGGCTCTAGACAGCATAGAGGTTGCCAACTTCCAGGGAGCGTTCAGGGATTAGAAAATCCGGTATCAGCGTGTTATTGACTCCAATGAGAACTACTTTGAAGATTCTTAAAGAAAATTTATACATATTTTGCCAATAAAAAATTTCCTGAGGTCAGTCCTGTTACGTATTATACAGACCCTGTACATTAGCCATGGGTGATGATCTCAGGAAGTAACAGAGAATATTGTTGAACAGCCTAATAAAGAAGTCATTAAAAATGAAAATAGAATAGTTTCAGAGAACAGGGATATTTATTTGTACATAAATTGATAGAACAACTACTCATTTTTGAATTGTTTTTATTCATTATTGGTATAATACATGTAGAACAGCAAACATATAAAATGCAATATCATTTCAAACAGATAGTTTCCGATTGATGTTTACTATAATACATAGTGTTATAAGTTAGTATTGAATGTTGGCTCACAACAGCTTATTTCATGGGGGTATTTTTTTTTGTTTAATAATCTCTATCTTAATAACATGTAACACGCTCATTCCATTCATCTATACAAATGATAGGATATTGTCCAATTCTTGAAATTCAGCCTGTTTGTATATGTTACTACGAGTAAAAAGAGCCTCTCAAAACGCCATGATCCAACCTTTGCGAAATTTTCAATGAGATGAGTAATTATCGTAGTCAAATAAATGGGATATTTTTCTTACAATTCTATTTAGCAAGGCTTGAATGCCTATTAGGCTACATTTGGGGAATTTTGGTTGTAACACATACAAACTTACACTAAAGCTCTCTTCTTTCAGATTTAGTGACTGAAAATCTGCTTCTTACTTGAAGTAATATATAAATAAATCTTAGAATGGAATACTGTGATAAAGGAATAATACAAATCCAAATTTACTATTTTTTTTCATCTTGTAATCGTAAATAAATATACTTTTCTCCAAACAGTTTTCAACAGAATACTACAAATATTCATCCTTAAATAATTGTTCATATAAGTTACAATCAACCAACCATGCATGATGCTTTTCAAGTACGGTATCATCTACAAACTATTACATATAAAAATAAGTTGTAAATGAAAATCTTCAATGATCTGCTAAAATATTCAATAGCTGCGTTACTATATTAAAAAATTGTCTTTTGTTTACACACAAATAGTAGGATATCACAGATCCAATCCTACCCTTATTCATAATTTCAATTAGTTTTTAAACAATGAACTTGGAACGTTTCTGCTCAAGTCCAGCTATGTTATACAGTAATAGAAATATACAATGATATTTAAACACCAATTTTGTTCCATTTACAAATCTCCACGACATACAGCACCATAGCGTGTTATGGAACTCTGGTAGCTTATTTTTAGTTGATCACTATCTATATCAAACTATGATGGACTGTGACAATACAAATATTATGTCAAATATACAGAGTTAAAACTGAAGAATGCACACTTTATACTATGATAAATATTGATAATAATTATTTATTCTCCAGGCATGCTTTATAGAAAATACAGTATAGTCTGGTCAGTCAGATTTCACTAAACATTTAGGGTCATTTTTGTTACAACCAGTTATTCGATGACTCAACTGTTACATATGTGATATAGAGAGTTTTTGCCATTAATAAACAATCGGCATAGAAAATTTGTTACACAACAGTCCAAACAAACAAAATTTGACAAAACAATTTAAACAGTAAGGGATACATTTCTAGGCTGATGTATTCAAGTGTCTGAAATTGAAAACCCCACTCAGTAGCACTTCAGCATGTTAAAAACGTTATCAATGTTGATTTCAAATTTGAAATAGTAGTTGATTATCATTTAATTTCCGTTCAATACTATGTTTTCCAACTAGTAAAATACTTGTGCTGGTTGCACAAAAGCCGGTTAAGTTTTAATCGTGATTAATTCCATGAGAGCCAATCAGAGAAGACGTCTTTTCAGAAAAGCCTTCTCCGAGTGGTTCTCGTGGAATTAATCACGGTTAAAATTTAACCGGCTGTTGTGCAACCGGGCCGTACACTTGTAGTATTTCAACGTACTAATGAGAAACTTTATGTGACTGATCTGGTATTTCGTATTTTGCCATTACTTTGCAATTGATGTATCAATTCTGATTAAAATGAATTTGGAATAATCTGAAGTGTTAACTAGAATACCAACTGAACTTTACATTTTACCATAGTCAATTATGAAGAAATAATAAATTTTAATAAATTAATAAATTTAAATAATATATTTTTAAATTATGAATAAAAATATAAATCTGAGTACGCTTTAAAATTATTATTTTGTCCGACATGTTTGTAAATGGCATTAGTAGCCGAAACATGTCGTGACAAAATAATTTAAATTTTAAATAATTTTTCGCGATAAATAATTTAATATTTTATTTTTTTAAATAATTTATAAATTTACTCAGATTTATAATCTCATTTATATAAAAAGTAGCCCTGAAGAAAACATTCTTTTCAAATTTATATTCGTAAAGTGATGGCCTCCCAAAAAATCATATTTAACAAATTACACTTGATTAGTTACTGATGCAATCGCCCAATCATTCAGAATAATTATAAAAAAGCAGTAACTGACAATGTCTTACATTTAGTCAAGAGATTTTATCCAGTAAAGCTAGACAAAAGATAATAACGAAAAAGTGATACAACGATTTTAGGAGATGAAAGGGGATGTACGACCGTAGAATTACAACCTACTAGGTTCATCAGTTAGTTGCATCATTATGAAAAGTGACAATCATATTGTAGTAGAGAATTAGAGAGATTAGAATCACTGGAATACATTTTCAAATCCATTAGTGAAAAGCAGAATATTGATATAGTAGACAGTGAGGAATATTGCCTTACCAAATACATCATTAATTTTTTTATGAATCTGAGATAACCACTTACATTCAACATATTTATTTCATGTAATATAAGTTTTAAACCGACTCAATGTAGTTCATTCAACATTAACCTCCAAGATATCTTGAATTGGTAACTGAGTAGCAGGAAATTTTATTTTATGTTCACAGTTATACCAAATACATCATGAATTTTTTATGAATCTGAGATAACAATTGCATTGAACATATTTATTCCATGTAATCCAAGTTTTTCACCGACTCAATGTAGTTCATTCAACATTAACCTCCAAGATATCTTGAATTGGTAACTGAGTAGCAGGAAATTTTATTTTATACTCACAGTTATTCCAAATACATCTTGATTTTTTTATGAATCTGAGATAACCACTTACATTCAACATATTTATTTCATGTAATCCAAGTTTTTTCACCAACTCAATGTAGTTCATTCAACATTAACCTCCAAGATATCTTGAATTGGTAACTGAGTAGCAGGAAATTTTATTTTATGCTCACAGTTATACCAAATATATCATGAATTTTTTATGAATCTGAGATAACCACTTACATTGAACATGTTTATTCCATGTAATCCAAGTTTTTCACCGACTCAATGTAGCTCATTCAACATTAACCTCCAAGATATCTTGAATTGGTAACTGAGTAGCAGGAAATTTTATTTTATGTTCACATTTATACCAAATACATCATGAATTTTTTATGAATCTGAGATAACATATTTATTCCATGTAATCCAAGTTTTTCACCGACTCAATGTAGTTCATTCAACATTAACCTCCAAGATATCTTGAATTGGTAACTGAGTAGCAGGAAATTTTATTTTATGTTCACAGTTATACCAAATACATTGAATATTTATGAATCTGAGATAACCACTTACATTGAACATATTTATTGCATGTAATCTAAGTTTTAAACCGACTCAATGTGGTTCATTCAACATTAACCTCCAATATATCTAGATTTGATACTGAGTAGCAGGAAATTTTATTCATATGCCCACAGGATTCATGCCCTTATCTCAAAACCAGAAATTAACCAGAAAAAAAATAATTCTTTACAACTGTTTGAAGTTTTACATTCAATTAAGTAGACTGATGAATGCTACATTCAGTCAGAGGTTCTGAAATTGATGAGTTGCGACCTGAAAACTCTGACACCAGACCTGAGACAGCCAGGTCACTCGATATTATTATTATTCAGCAAATACCAAGTTTCGTTCAGTTATAGGTCATTTAGGCCTACAGGTTCTGTTAACAACACCTTAAAAAATAATGATAGTTGTATTTAATTTTTACTCAGTTTTGAATGCAAGTTTATAAAGTAATGAGTTAAATGATATTGCTCCTCAATCACACATATAAATTAAAACAGGAGACACGATATAAATAGATAGAAAACACTTAAAAACTTACATTAGAAATGGGGGGAATTTTCGGAGACTGTGTCTCCTTTCTCAACCGAGAAGACTGTAGTTTTGAATCCAACGGTCGTGTCTATATATATATATATATATATATATATATATATATATATATATATATATATATATATATATATATATATATAGTAGTTGCCTACTCGCTTCTCAACCGCGGGCATTAGCCTATGTGAGGAGCCTTCTTCATACTGATTATGTATCTTTGTTGTTGTACATTGTTGTGAATGAGAAATAATGAAATTAAATTTCAATTTTGAGAGACTAGTGTTTGTTGGAAACCCACCCAAAGATTCAAACATTCACGTAAAAACACTGGAAAAGACTACAGTATATTCACCTTCAATAGTAAAGTGCATGTAGGTATTTCTTTCTCTCAATTTTCAATTTATTTTTATGGTGATTATTGTTTTTTTTTTGATTGGGTAGCAAATTTTGGGATTTTCCCGTGTGCTCCCATATTGTTGCAAATAAATAGAATATCCAAAAGTCAGTAGTATTTAGATTCAAAGTTTACAAAAAGTATTCAAATTATAATTACAAACAGATTCAGTTATACAACCAATAGTCTACTAAATTTAGTTAAATAACACTGTACAACAATTTTTCAACCCAAAACTTTGATTTTCAATAGCTAAGCCAACCTTTCTTTGAGAGCCGGGTTACAGAATATATAATAATATATATGATAATAGATATACATTTTTTGGCAAACATAACTGAAACATATACATTTATGTACAAATATCTAAAAAATACAGTCACTTGGTAACTGTCAGTATACATATACAATACAATACAGACAACAGCAGACTACAATCTGCTGCCTGATATATATATTTGAAAATAATGCCGTCTCAAAGTTCTTGTTACCCCCATAAATATTGAAAAAACTTCACCATGTAGTAAGAAAGAGTAAAATTCTCAATCAAGGAATGTATATTATAATAATCACAACCTCAAAATGAAGGATTTGAAACATCTATGTTTCAATTAAACCTGATACGTTTCGGTTACTTGAAAATCGAAAGAACTTCTCATTGTTGAGCGAACATATAAACTTCTAAAAGTATAAAAACGATCTCTCACTCTACAAGTTTCATAATATGTAATATTTTGAGACGCTGACTGGACGAATCTTCATTTTTGGTAACAATGTGTACTCACTCTTATCTCCACGCTTGTGTGAATTTGACTAATCAGCTGGAGAGTTGAACCTTTCCATTTCATTTGATGGACCGAAACTTATTTACCTCCATCTATTAGCCGAGCGAGCGGCGTATCCTTCAATGAAGAGATGTGGACTTTCTACTTTAATGACTGGTCACAAACTTGTTGATAACGGGCGGAATTGCTGTTCAAAAAGAAACAAACAAATTCCCAATTTTAAAAAAATGAAGCCATGTAGTCTATACTTAAGGCTGTTCGATACACCTTTTTATTTTTATTCAAACTGGATAATCTTTTTCAATATAATTGTTAAGATCATTATGAGCCGGTTTCCGAGCTCAGGATTTAGCTAAGTCCTAGACTTTAAACAGCTGGAGTCAGAAAATTGGTTTTTCCTACAGTTACCTTGAAAAGTGGCCATTGCTGCACTGATTAAAGAACGCAAAGAATCACTTTTCCGCTCTAGTGCGGGAAAAAAATTTCCTGCACTCCAGATTTGCAACATGGCAACGCAAAATAGTTGGTGGGTTATATGGAGGATTAGTGCACGAAAACAAAAAATAAGTTGGTAACAGTGACTGTGGTATACCTCACTGCACGTTATAATAATATCAAGGACACCGAGTTCGAGGACAGCCACCACATTCAGCACACAGCCGCCCCCCGCCATTCAAACACTACTATATTATTCCATTTTATTTATTAATAATAAAATTACACAGAAAAACATTTGATGATTTCAGG
Source organism: Nilaparvata lugens (assembly GCF_014356525.2). Lineage (NCBI taxonomy): Eukaryota > Metazoa > Arthropoda > Insecta > Hemiptera > Delphacidae > Nilaparvata > Nilaparvata lugens. The sequence continues at coordinate 68,299,850 of NC_052508.1, read as the reverse complement.
CAATTTTACCTATAATTACCCACTTCTCATATTCAATAGTAACTGTAGGAAAAATTAATGTGAAATACGTGCGCAAAGCTCCTCTGCTGCACTCAAGAAACAAGTAAACGTTTCTTTCGGTGCAGCAAACTGTCACTTTGCGCACTAGTTGCACAAATAACTATTTCCAAAACGGGGCGTAGTCGCAGTCATTGTCATAGTCACGTTTGAATTAAATTTCGAATAACTAGAAAATTGAACGCGAAATAAAATAGAGAGAAAATAGTGTAAAGTTTCAGCTATTTTGAATTATTTAGGAATGTCTAATTTCGTCAAGGAAAAACGTTTCCAATTATAGATAGTAATGATAAAATAAAAACTACAACTACTGTAATAACAGCTGCGACTACGCCAAGTTTTGGAAAACCAATTTTCTGACTCCAGTTGTTTTAAGTCTAGGACTTCGCTAAATCCCGAGCTCGGAAACCGGCCCTATAAGAGTGAGATGAAGTGGAAACTGAAATTTTCAAGTGGTCTAATAAGCGAGTTATGGGTTGTTGAAGTGCTAAACTCCGTTTTCTTTCCAGATCATAAACGGTTTCGAATTTTCCATTGGAGTTTTTTCAATACATTCAGTATATCATTGGCTTTGTTCTAATATGCGTTTTTTCGCGATTAATGCCAAAATAAACAAGTTATCGAATTACAAAAAATGTTACTTTTTATTTATGAACGTTATGGGGAATAAAATCTTTTAGTTTGGAAAGATACATTTTTTGAATTTTTAAGAGAAGTTCTAATAATATAGTCGAGACCGTTTATGATCTGGAAAGAAAACGGAGTTTAGCACTCGAACAACCCATAACTCGCTTATTAGACCACTTGAAAATTTCAGTAGCCACTTTTTCTCACTCTTATAAATGATCTTAACAATTATATTGAAAAAGATAATCCAATTCAAATAATAGAGAAAAGTGTCCCGAACAGCCCTAGCTATACTCTGTACAAAATTACTTTTGACCTGGAATGGACCACTATCTCCGTAAGCAAAGCCATAGTGCATTCTGGTGACGTCAGCACAGCTAGGTACTCACCACCTTCTTCTTCTTCTTTGGCTGTGCCTTATCCCATTTAAATGGGGTCGGCATTCCTTCCTCTTAGTCTGCCTCTCCACAAAGCCCTATCCAATACTTCCTCTCTCCTCCAACCACTCTCCCGCAAGTAAGCCGCTATTCTATCTCCCCACCTCACCACCTAGGTACTAGCTATGACTAGTACTAGCTATCACCTAGTACAGCTAGGTAATCACCACCTCCTACACATAAAATCTGGTGTGGTGCACTCACACAACTTCCTTGCCGTTATGAAAATTGATCAACTGACGCTAGTGTAGTCTATACTTAAGGCTGTTCGATACACCTTTTTATTTTTATTCAAACTGGATAATCTTTTTCAATATAATTGTTAAGATCATTATGAGCCGGTTTCCGAGCTCAGGATTTAGCTAAGTCCTAGACTTTAAACAGCTGGAGTCAGAAAATTGGTTTTTCCTACAGTTACCTTGAAAAGTGGCTATTGCTGCACTGATTAAAGAACGCAAAGAATCACTTTTCCGCTCTAGTGCGGGAAAAATTTTTCCGGCACTCCAGATTTGCAACATGGCAACGCAAAATAGTTGGTGGGTTATATGGAGGATTAGTGCACGAAAACAAAAAATAAGTTGGTAACAGTGACTGTGGTATACCTCACTGCACGTTATAATAATATCAAGGACACCGAGTTCGAGGACAGCCACCACATTCAGCACACAGCCGCCCCCCGCCATTCAAACACTACTATATTATTCCATTTTATTTATTAATAATAAAATTACACAGAAAAACATTTGATGAATTTCAGGCAATTTTACCTATAATTACCCACTTTTCATATTCAATGGTAACTGTAGGAAAAATTAAATGTGAAATACGTGCGCAAAGCTCCTCTGCTGCACTCAAGAAACCATTCAAGTAAACGTTTCTTTCGGTGCAGCAAACTGTCACTTTGCGCACTAGTTGCACAAATAACTATTTCCAAAACGGGGCGTAGTCGCAGTCATTGTCATAGTCACGTTTGAATTAAATTTCGAATACTAGAAAATTGAACGCGAAATAAATAGAGAGAAAATAGTGTAAAGTTTCAGCTATTTTGAATTATTTAGGAATGTCTAATTTCGTCAAGGAAAAACGTTTCCAATTATAGATAGTAATGATAAAATAAAAACTACAACTACTGTAATAACAGCTGCGACTACGCCAAGTTTTGGAAAACCAATTTTCTGACTCCAGTTGTTTTAAGTCTAGGACTTCGCTAAATCCCGAGCTCGGAAACCGGCCCTATAAGAGTGAGATGAAGTGGAAACTGAAATTTTCAAGTGGTCTAATAAGCGAGTTATGGGTTGTTGAAGTGCTAAACTCCGTTTTCTTTCCAGATCATAAACGATTTCGAATTTTCCATTGGAGTTTTTTCAATACATTCAGTATATCATTGGCTTTGTTCTAATATGCGTTTTTTTCGCGATTAATGCCAAAATAAACAAGTTATCGAATTACAAAAAATGTTACTTTTTATTTATGAACATTATGGGAAATAAAATGATTTAGTTTGGAAAGATACATTTTTTGAATTTTTGAGAGAAGTTCTAATAATATAGTCGAGACCGTTTATGATCTGGAAAGAAAACGGAGTTTAGCACATGAAGAACCCATAACTCGCTTATTAGACCACTTAAAAATTTCAGTTGCCACTTTTTCTCACTCTTATAATGATCTTAACAATTATATTGACGAAGATTATCCAATTCAAATAATAGAAAAAAGTGTACCGAACAGTCTTAAGCTATACTCTGTACAAAATTACTTTTGACCTGGAATGGACCACTATCTCCGTAAGCAAAGCCATAGTGCATTCTGGTGACGTCATCACAGGTAGGGTTACTCACCACCTCCTACACAAATAAAAACACTAGCTGATATAGATCAGCTGGAATCAACAAATTTTTATTGACGTAGGAGGTGGTGAGTTGCCCTACCTGTGCTGACGTCACCAGAATACACTATGGCTTTACTTAAGGAGGTAGTGGATGGACATGCGCAGCAGAGCGGTAGGGATACAACGGCGGCGATGTACCGTTCTGAACCGGCCAGCGTTCTCTAATTTCTAGTGAGTATTCAAGCGCTCATGTTAAACTTATGAAGTTTCCTCTCTGTAGGCACTGACTCGACTGATTCTAATCGACAAATTGGCAACTGCGCTTCCACTATGACTCTATCCATCACTGTAATTGGCTGATCTCCCTCCGGTTTCTCTGCGACGCATATTCCTCCAAGTTAAAAGTAATTTTGTACGGAGTATAGAGTAAGAGTAGAGTGGATTTGGTTAGAGCTATGTGTATAATAATAATAATATCCAGAGTCCTCACTCTTCTACTTTAATATTCCACTTGATTTGTCAGGATTAATTCACAATTAATAGCATTTATTTTAAATATACTTACCATTGTTTGAATAAAAAGATTCCATTTTAAATTATTAGCTTAAGATTTAGAAACAGCTACGGTAAGTCTCTACTCCTACTGGCGAACAAGTGTTTCACTTATGCCAGTAGTTCTTCACCTCCAGCCGTATTTTACACATAGATAATATAGATAGCCTATTTAGAATAATAATTATTGTTTTTTTCTGATTGTCACATCTTTGTACTGTTTTTGTGTTTTGGTGAAGTAAATTGAATTAAATTGAAAAAATTGATTTTTCTGCTAGAAAGTGGAACTATTGAGAAAAGGTAGCATTATTCTATCTTTCCTCTATGGTAGAACTGACAGAATTGATACTAGTTCCAGTTAACGACGTCTTAAAAACCTCGTTTTCAAAACGTCGAAACTAGATTTAGAAAACTAGTTTCAGTTAACAACGTTTTCAAAAACCTCGTTTTCAAAACGTCGAAACTATAGTTTTAAACAATTTGTTTCAGTTAACGACAAACACATTCAGTTGATCGTTATCATTATTTTTTTAGTTCCTGAATCGAGATTTTTTACTTTCACGCAAGTATAATTGTAAAACGTCTCTCCATATTCTATTGATAGAGTATAGATTCCAAATGCTACCTATATAATCTCGAAACTTGTGTATTGGAACAGCTGAAGAATTTGAAAGTAGTTTCTTTTGTTGTAACAATACACACAAGTTTCATTATTTCGAGTACGGTATACGAAGATTCATTTTCACTTTATTGTCCTTCAATAATCAATGTATGTATCTGAGTGTAGCAAATTCAAATTATAAAGTTTTTGATCATATAAAATAGGATACTCATATTGCATATATGTACAAACGGTTTAAATATCTAATTTATAAGTTTTATACACTAAATCAAATAGCTGATATGGTAATAATGAAAAAGATTTATTATGCTTATGCGCAATCACTTTTCCAATATGGAATTGTGATATGGGGGGCTGCTTATGATATCCATATGAACAAATTATTCACATTAAAGAAACACCTTATCAGAGCTGCATTATGCAGGCCAAGATTGTACCCTAGTAGACTTCTTTTTCAAGAATTCCAGGTGCTCACAGTGAGGCAAACATATGTTAAAAGAATCATATTATTCATTAATAAGGATAGTGATACATTCAACTTAAGGAATAATCCAAATAATTTGCGTCCCTCCAATCCATTACAATTTGATATTGACTTTATCAGCGTAAGTGTATGTAGACGTCAGTTTGAATATAAGTGTTACTTGTTTATAAATAAAGTCCCAACTTAATTCATTATTAATGGAATTACAAAATCCATAATGAATCTTATACTGGATTGGATTAGGATGAATGTTTATTTTAAATTATCTATATCCATTATGTAGTGTTTCATTCTTGTGTTATAAATTAAAAAATATATTATTGTCATGGCTTCCTTGAATTGGTCTTTTTGAGTTTGTCATTTGCTTGTGATTTTGTTACTTTGTCTTATCGTTTGTAAGTATTGAGATGTGACCTGGTTTCCATAATTTTATTTATTCTAGTGGTTTGAATAAGCTCTTTTTCTTTCTATTGACATGTTTGCTGTACCTAGTTGTTAGAACTCACTGCCGGCGCACAAGTTTTCTCTGCCGGTAGTGCCATTTTGTAAGTTAGGTAGAATATTTATTTTATCAATCTGTATTATTTTATGGCAAATAAATTAATTTGAATTTGATACTGCAGTAGTGTTACAGTATGTGTAGCTTGTGAAGCTTAGAACTGATCCAAAAACTACAGGCTATACATAAATTTCAATTATTTAGAAACTTATTTTAATAGTCCAGTTATATCTAGGCTATTGAATGATAAGTCACTCACCAGAGAATGTAGACAGAAGCTACAACGAATATGATGAAAACAAAACCAATGGCAATCATAGCGAACATCCAGATATTCAAATCATTGTCCTCTGTAAAAACAATTAAGACAAAATTATAACAATCAACAAGTTATATTAATTACGCTGCTATTAAATGTTCAATAATACTTAGCCTTTAATTACCAGGTTTCCTTTATCACTTTTTGTGTAGTAGAGAAGTTGATATTGTGGTGATTATTCATTCATATTAAATAAAAAGACTAAGAAATTGTCAAACACCACAAATTCTATTGAACGTTAGAAAGGCTGGTTTCGGTTGTTACACCATTGTAAATCTCTGATAAACTAAAACTAAATAAAAGAGCAGCACGATTTATACTAGTAGGCGAGTACTGCTATTGGTCAAGGGCATGAACGCCTGCCATTGGCCCAGCTAGACAGTCTCCTCCCACTTAATGTTATAACAGAAACGTCACAAAATGGTGGTTTAAGCAACAGACTCGCCATGATAAGAAAAATTACTTTCAGTATTTTAATTTATTAAACTGTTCACACTTGATCAAAATAATCAATCGATTATATTCGCCAAGAACTTAATATTTTTCAAAGATCAAATAATAAATTATCATAATAATTGAGAATCAATATTTTTCTAATTGATTATATTTCTACATTGTTAAAAACCGATCTGGTAACAATGCGGATCAAATGATATCGCTATCTGCTTTGTCGGATGATAGACAATGATAGCAACATCAATGTTAATCAAATACTGCCATTATAGCGTGGACGTCACTATTATTATAGTCGTGGCATTCTGAATACACCATAATTGTATTTCCATTTGACATCTTGCAAAGTTTCAAACATTTTCCTTTCACATTTGAACTTTATACTGTATTATAATTATTAATTAATCAATCAATTCATTTCTTTTATTTTGCAAACATAATACCAAATCACAAAGAAATATACAGGGTGTTCCAAGAAAAGTGTAACAGCCAAAGACCATAGATTCAACAAGAATTTTGCAACAAAATGTTCAGTAAAATCTTCTTACATCGACCTTAGTTTTCGATATATGTCGATCTCTCGATATTTTTTAAAAACGTCAATAAGTAGAAAACTACTAGTCAAAATCCAATCCAATGATATGGTTGGGAAGAGGAAGAAATTTACAATAAGATTCATACATTTTTTCTTTGTTTGACGTTTTTGAAATTTTAAAAGGGTTCAAACTGTTGAAATTTACCTTAAACTCGACAATTAGAGCGCTCATAAAAAGTTAAAAAAACGTCAAACATAGGAAGAAATTGTATGAATTTTATCTTCAATTTCTTCCTCTTTCCAACTATATCCTTGGATTGGATTTTGACTAGTAGTTTTCTACTTATTGACATTTTTAAAAAATATCGAGAGATCGATATGAATATTGTCGGAAATTACTTCCTCTTCCCAACCATATCCTTAAAATTATATTTTTAATGATAGTTTTCTACTTATTAAAGATATCGAAAAATCGTAAATCTTGAAAACTAAGATTATTTATTTGACTTAAGATTATTAAGATTTTTTATTGCAAATTTCATGTTGATTCTATGGTCTCGTCTGTTACACCTTTCCTGGGATACACTGTATAAAAATGTGAAATGAAAGTGGATAATCCAAGGCATAAGCACGATTACCCGGTGTGTACAACCATGGAGAAACAATAGCGTAAGTAGATATCCCATGGTATAGGGTGTTTATGTCGTAACTTTTACTGTTATCTCAAGCCGATAGTCCACGCAATTCTTTCCCATAAAGTCATGCGACGCTGGCAGTCTCTCACATTGTGCCGTTCATACAATCTCAACCGGCCGAAACAGTAAAAATCTACAATAATCGACAGTAATCGGCTTGAGATAACAGTAAAAGTTGCGACATTAACGCCCTTTACCATGGGCTATCTACTTACGCTACTGTTTATGGTACTACTCCTAACAAAAATAAAAGAAATTAAGCACTACTCCTAACAAAAATAAAAGAAATTAAGCACTACTCCTAACAAAAATAAAAGAAATTGATCACTACTATATTCATTCAAAGGATGAATATAACTCGGTTGCATTCTGTCTAAATGATTTGTAATTCTATAGAAAGTATTATGGAAAGTGAATAAATACCGGGTATATACAAGCGGGCCTGCACTTCGTTGATTTCATCCTGACAGGCCGTCTGAGGCTGGACTATGGCTCCATCCACACACACGCAACGACCGTCCTTCCATTTGCACAGATCTGGCTTCTTCTTCTCATCGCAGCCACCTGCAGCCAAATATGGACAATTAATGGTTTAGATTATAAATAGAAGATTGAAGAAAATCGGCAAAACTGGAAAGAGCATGTTGAAAGGATGGAGAGCGACAGGATTCCCAGGGCAGTCATGTAGTATAACCCGGTTGGAAGGAGAAGTGTGGGCAGACCGCGTAACAGATGGATGTGATGGTGAGCTTGAAGTCGGAACAGGCAAATTGCCTAATCCTTGTAGGAAGACGACGACGACGATTATAAATAAACTGTAGTCTGTTTCTTTGTCCTAAAGTTGATTGATGGAAATAAATTGGAAGTTACATTCCCGGGCTGACAAATAATTTTTGTATAGTAGCGCTCATCGAATTTCCAGCTAGCTGTTTACCCTGTTGTCAATATTTGCAGTAGCAGAAGTCTTCAAGGTGATTTACAGCATTTAATCGGGATTTTCATTCAATAATAATTATTGTCGATTAGAGTCAGTCGACTAAAGGATTCGGTACAGGAAATTCCGTAAGTTTAACATGAGCGCTTGAATACTCACGAGAAATTAGAGGAATGCTTGCCCCTCTCTAGAGCCACCAATGATATCGAGTTATTATACAACACACAACCTGTTAACACAATATTTCATTTCTAAGTAGAAACCTGCCCAACTGTTTGCATAGATATATCGATCAATAAAAATAATCCTTTATTGTCATGAAACACAAACGTCAAAGATACAATCGAATTAAAAATAGTCAAAAAATTTCTACAACAAAATTGGCAAATAGTAATCATTGAAATGGGGTCCACTTAATAGATATACTATAGGTAGGCCATATTAGTATTTCCTACACAAGTCACAACTAAGCTGTTATAGTTAAATAGAAGAAAACTGAAGCTATTCTAAAAATTCTCTAACAGAATAAAGACATTTTTCTATAAGTAAGCCTTTTATGTGTGATTTGAATAGTAAGATAATCAACAGTATTACTTCAGGGGCAAGCTCATTTAATAACTCAATGAACAGTTTCTCCAATTCCTATGGGTCTTGCATATTGGTGAGAATCAATTCTAAAATTTAACCTGCCTCTAGTTGGATAATTATGTATGTCACAATTTCGACTATATCCATTCAGGTATTTTTTCATGTACATCAAACAAGTGAATACATATAAAGATGGGAGAGTCAAGACGCCTAGTTTACGAAAAAGTGGCCTACGTGTTGCTAGAGGTGGTGTCTTTATTCTAATGGCCCTCTTCTGAAGTCTAAACAGTTTAATAGCTGTGGAACAATTGCCCCAGAGCTGAATCCCATAGGCTAGATGGCAATAGACGTGAGCCTAAAAGACACTCATTAAAACTTCATTATTCACAATGTTAGTTAATCTACGCAGGACAAATGAATATACCACATGGAGACTCAAATAGAAGAACGTGGAAGAAGCTAAATTAAGTACAAATTATAATGATAACAAAAAATAAATAAATAAATAAAAAATAAAATAACTACTAGAGTAAAGACGTCAGTGGGTCTGTGCATCCCCAAAATGATAGCCTACATAAAATGAAAATGAATGAGGCTCCAGAAAATTGAAGAAAGTATACTGTAGGTAGCCTACATACATACCAACAACATGAATACCATCGGATCTCTGGCACACGACTTCTCCCATTGGCGTGATGACCCAGTCGAAAGTGAGGCACGGCCCAAGGTCACAGGTCTTGGTCTCCCATAGAGCTTCGGGACACGGTTCGCCTCCGTTGGCCTGCGGGGGCCTCAACACAGCACGGGATCTGGTCGCATAACCTAAAACATACAACAAGTAAAGTAAATTCGTATCACTTTTGTTGCTGGTGGGAGGGTTCCACCACGCTTGAATATAAAGGTGCGTACAGACTTTCGCTCTGCTCCGCAATCGAACGTCATTCGAGCAGATCGATTGATGATCGACCGGGGAGCAAGAGTGGAACGCGAGAAGAGCTAACATCTCCCGTAACTTTCATGATCGGAGCGATTGCGGAGCATGGGCGGAGCGTGTTGGAGGCGCGTATATCTGTACGCACCTTGATATGATTTAAACCGTCAATGGGCCTCACGACTGTCATACTTCATACCGAAATGGGCCTGTCATACTCCAATTCAGACCGAAATGGGCTTTCGTCAAAGGCCTTACGACTGTCATACTTTAGACCGACAGTTAAGCGTTCCTAGCTGATAACACGGGAGGAGTGACCTGGCCAAAAACGTTTGGTGATGAGCGGGGTGAATATTTAGCGAGATGAAATAATTGCAAATTGGCCTTGTAATTATGGGCCGTGCTTTGCTGAACGTTGCTTGATGAAAATTGAAAACTTGTTTAAAAAAACTTATTTTCCCTTTTTTTATTTATTCTCTAGCAAAATCTGATGTATAATATATTTTCATTTTGTTTTTGCACTTTGTATTTGTTTTCTTTCATCATATACCTGAATTCTTTGAAGTTTCATATTTATTTTGTCCAAGTTTAACCATAGAGAAACAATAGCGTAAGAAGATATCCCATGGTATAGGGCGTTTATGTCGCAACATTTACTGTTATCTCAAGCCGATTACTGTCGATTTTTACTGTTTTGACCGGGGTAAGAGTGTATGAACGGCACAACATGAGAGACTACCAGCGTCATAAAGCTTCATGGGAAAGAGCTATGTGGACTATCAGCTTAAGATAACAGTAAAAGTTGCGACATAAACGCCCTATACCATGGGATATCTACCTATGCTAGTTTCTCTATGGTTTAACTTACCTAACTTGTTTTTCTTCAACTGGGCACCCGCCGAAAAACCTTTGGGTTTGGCAAGACACTTAATTGTTTGAATTGCGAATAAAAAAATTGATTTGAAAAAAAAATGGATTTGTTTCTTGACAATTGAGTACTAGATAACGTACTACCGTATTAGACTACTGAAATGTTTGAAAGTTGCAGACCTGAATTCAATAAATTGATTTTATCATGAACTGATGCCCATGTCTTTGAAACAGTTGCCATACCAGTAACTCCAATGACAATCTATTAAAACTACTAATATAATTGAAAGTTCTATTTAACGCCATAATTTATGACATCACCTGACATGTCTTTGAAGCAGTCTCCGTGACAGTGACTCCAGTGACTCCACTCGGACAGCTGGCAGTCACTGTCGCAGGCCACGTGACACGTCTCCCAGGCGATGGGCCGATGCGTTGGTCCCGTATTGGCACAGTGCCACGCCTCCACTGTTGTATTGTCCTTCACGCGCACGCATGACACATTACGGTTGCGGACACCGTGACCGCATGTCGCTCCCTGCAAGCAATCAATCAAAAGTTATAGAAATATTCATATATTGATATAAAACTATTATCGATATTCATTTGTTATATCGATACATCGATATTTATTTGTTATCAATCGATATTCATTTCATAATAATAATTCGACCAATCAAAATACAATGTACAAAATACATTGTACAAAATATTGCAGAAAAAAACACTCTTAACTGGTGTAGTAAACACCTTCGCATGCACAATACATTGTATATCAAAGTCTAAATGAAACCCCCAAGGTAATCCTGTGGTGAGCCCTTCTTCATACTTTTATTCACAATATAAAAAATGAAATGAATTCATTTGTTATCAATATATCGATTTTCATTTGTTATTGATATATCTGTTTTCATTTGTTATCGATCTCTTTATTCAAGACATACTGACACAATGTATGGTCCGGATCCTCTGTAGCTTTGCCTATCGGCGGAGGGTCACTAGACTACAAGTGTAACCGTCCACTGGAACCGTATTCAACCGATCCGTTCGGCCGTTGGAACGGACGAATCTGCCGACCGTTATTTCGGCTAAATATGGTCGTCCATTTACGTCAGTCTAGTTGCCAATTATACAATTAACTACTACCATAGTTACCAAAAATTTTCATGAACAATGATTATATTGAGATTTTGAAAATTGAATAAACTAGTACCTAATCAATTAGTTATTCATTACAATAATCTTATTTGTTCAGCAATCTTTGTTCACAGATTCCTTTGAACATCACGACGATGATATCTTTTGTCTCGCATATTCCACAATGGAACATGCTCTTGAACCAAACTTATCAACATTTCATTGTCCATGGTTACAACTTTATAAAACAAAACAACTTCAAAAAACAAGACTGTGAAACAATTTTAGGTTAGGAAAACTTTGTTGTCTCAGCTCGACTAGTTAGTTCGGCCGGATAGAGCCGGAAAATCCAATTCAATTCGGATCGAAAAATTGAACGGCCGTGCACGGCCGTATGAACTTGTTGCAATGGACGAGCATCTATTCCTTTTTTTGTTGGGGGATCGTTCGGTTGCGTTCGGTAGGTTTCGGCCGATGCTAGTTCGGACGAAAACGGTTCTAGTGGACGGCCCACCTAATACTACCCGTTCAAAAACATCGAACATTTTTGAAAATATATATGTTCCATTAGCAACAGATGTACTTATCTTTAGAAAAGCAACGTGTTGCATCCAAAACGATACACAAGGAGCTTCAATGTATCTTTCCATAAGCAACAGATGCTCTCTTGTATCTTTTCAAAAGCAACGTGTTGGATCCGAAAGGATATACAAGGAGCTTAAATGTATCTTTCCATAAGCAACAGATGCTCTTTTGTATCTTGAGCAATGTGTTGCATCCGATAGATACACAAGGAGCTTCGATGTATCTTTCCATAAGCAACAGATGCTCTTTTGTATCTTGAGCAATGTGTTGCATCCGATAGATACACAAGGAGTTTCAATGTATCTTTCCATAAGCAACGGATGCTTTTTTGTATCTTCTCAAAAGCAACGTATGGATCCGAAAGATACACAAGGAGCTTTAATGTATTTTTCCATAAGCAACAGATGCTCATCTGTATCTTCTCAAAAGCAAAGTGTTGCATCCGAAAGGATACACAAGGAGCTTCAATGTATCTTTCCATAAGCAACAGATGCTCACCTGTATCTTCTCAAAAGCAAAGTGTTGCATCCGAAAGGATACACGAGGAGCGTTAATGTATCTTTCCATAAGCAACAGATGCTCTTCTGCATCTTCTCAAAAGCAAAGTGTTGCATCCGAAAAGATACACAAGGAGCTTTTTGGAGTTATGTTCTTTTAGCACAACACAGGTTATCAGCTTACATTCGGTAAAAATGCTCTTTCCATTGTTGGTGATACGTTGCAACCTTGCAACTGTCTTATTCATGAATAATCTCTGTGTTTAGAGCTTTCTCCATCTAGAGATTCAGATTCTCTGAAGACTGATGTTTTGCAAAGCCATGAATATTACACCACGCGGATGTCGTTTCAAATTCCCGAGCAAAATTACGAGACGTGTACTGTACTTCTAATCAATTTGAATGTGATACAAGAGTAATGCCCGGTTGCACAAAAACTGGTTAGATTTTGATAGTGATAAATTTTACGAGCACCAACCAGAGAAGGCGTTTATGAAAAGATGGCTTCTCTGATTGGTTCTCATGGAATTAATCACGATTAAAATTTAACCGGCTCTTGTGCAACCGGCAATAAGTGAAGTAGTTTACATGTAGTTGGCAAGGTGTCCATGGTCCAGGCGTCCAGCTGTAGCAGGGCTTCGCAGGGCAAGCTTTCCACTGCAGCAGGGGAGAGGGACAGGGTCGACCTGATGAACTCGGGTTGGTGCCGATGAATGCATGTCTGCTCAGGCCTGTAAATCAACACAATATCTAATTAAGTATTGTAATAGGGTTACTTGAGTAGTCTAATTATTATAAAAATTACATTATAAATGTTCAATCATTATAGAAATTATTAGCACCCGATGTGCGCTAAATGTGAGAGTATCCTACTTCAGAATCATTGGGTAAAAAATGTTTAAAAAGTGTAATCAAAATTGAAAAATGACTCAAAATTCAAAAATTGATCAACATCATTGAATGAAAAAACTCATGAAAATCTTCCATGATATCAGATATCACAATATTGGTGTGGACTACAGTTACTATATAGCTATTATAATATTACTATTTATATATTACTATAATATTACATTATTTGAGACAATTATGTGTGTGAAAGAAAATCTTGGAAATATTTTGACGTTAGGACATAATCATAGGTACAGCACTAGAAACATAGATAAACTTTTACATTTGCAAAGCCATAGACTTGAGTTCTACAAGAAGAAGCCCACATACATAGGAGCCAAGTTCTATAACAAGCTACCGACGCGAATCCAACAAGTGCCGAATCCCAATAAATTCAAATTGGAATTAAAGAGATATTTAACTGAAAGAGCTCTTTATAATATCGAAGAATATCTGAATGAATGAGATCAGCTCCTATGAGTTGAATTGTATTGTATGTTTGTATTGTTGTATTCTGCAGATGATTTATTTGTTTTGTATTTTATTTATTTTAAATTGAATCTAATCAAAGATATACATTTTTGGCACTATCCATTGTATAGACTGAAACTATATAAAATTTTAATCAAGATTTAGGAGCGGGACAGTTTTGGGCTTAGCCTGTTGTTTTCTCCCAATCATTGTGTATAATTTGTGCATGTATTTGAATGGAATAAATTGACTATATAACTTGGCATAAACTAACAATAACCGTAATAGCTGTTGTAACTGTAGTGCGGACATGCTAAAACATTGTATGTGAACATTCATGAAGTCACGCATATGCATATCTAATAAAAAGTGCGTGAATAGTGGGGCTTCTATATTAGTTCTAAAGGCTATCACAAGAAAACACCACTGCCACTGGTAAATATAAACATCAAGTTCTATAGAAACCAAGGTTTAGACTTTGTAGACACCATTCAGCAAAAAAAAAGTTCAAGGCCCGGTTGCACTAAATCCTGTTAAATTTTAAGCATGATTAAAATGCTACGAGAACCAATCAGAGAAGACGTTTACGAGAAGAAGGCTTCTCTCATGAAATTTTATAAGAGTAAAAATTAACAGGATTTTGTACAACTGGGTCATACAATCGGGATTCAAGCCAACAGTGTTGTGAATAATTATAGAAAATTACTTATTAGTACCCTCTTCTGTTATATTTAAATTTATTTGAATTTGGGAGAGGAATTAGCACAAGGTTACTTAACTTACCAGGCAAGGTTACCTGATTTTTCTTCCACTATCATTTTGATGAATACTTTACTGATATTCACAATACTTTTAGAAAATATTCATTCATTCATACAATAAGGGTCGGTTTCCGAGCTCGGGATTTAGCTAAGTTCTAGACTTTAAACAGCTGGAGTAAGAAAATTAGCTTACCGAAACGGGACGTAGTCACAGTTTTTATGATAATCTTAATTTTCTCATTTCTATAATTGGAAACGTTTTTCCTTGACGAAATGAAATAATTCAAAATAGATGAAACTTTACACGATTTTCTCTTTATTTTATTTTGTGTTCAATTTTCTAGTTTTTCGGAATGTAATTTAAACGTGGACTGTGACTACGCCCCGTTTCGGAAAGCCAATTTTCTCACTCCAGCTGTTTAAAGTCTAGAACTTAGCTAAATCCCGAGCTCGGAAACCGACCCTTATTGTATGAATGAATAAATATTTTTCCCTCCACCTACTGTCTAAAGTACTTACTTTACTCCCTGAAACATGATACTAAAGTGTCACTTTTTCGCTCTCGGTAGTAAAAAACATAAAAACTCACTAGGGAGGAAAAGTGACTCCATTTAAATAACATGGGAAGCATCTCTATTTTAAAAACTTACATTGTAATAGGTTAGAAAGTCTAAGCTCAGATGAGAAAGCATAAAGAGGTGTCTGTCATTGAGTCAACTGAATTCAATACCACAACCAGAAATTTGATCAACTCATGAAATATAATATGTTTGTACGATATTATATTCTTAATATTAGTAGACGATAAAAATTTATACAATTTTTAAAATATTTTATTCTATTCAAAATACCAGCCAACAAATATTTTTGATCTGAACCACGTGATGGAGTCAGCCATTTTTGGTAGACACCCAGCTGATATAATTGTTACAACTTTGGCCGATAGATAGCGCAATCGGCAGTGCCAATCAGACGACCAGTTTTTAGGTTTTAGATTTTAGGTTATGTTGTTAGGAAATATTGTCACCAATGATACGTAAGTTATTAAAATGATTTTATTCGCAGTTTCTATAGAAATATGTAGATGGCGGAAAAATGTTGTGTACATCACGAGTGAAAAATACTTTTTCTCCCTCAGGAAAATTTTTTTCTCCTTAAAACTTTTCCCACAGGGAGAAAAAGTCGTACTTTTCACTCTAGATATACAAATAACTATTAATAGCACAAGGTTGCCTTATTTTTCTTTCCCTATCATTTTGATGATGACTTATTGTATGAACGAATGAATATTTTTTAAAAGTATTGTGAATATTTGAATGTGTTTTCTTCACCTGTATCGCCACATTGACATTGGGTAGCGTTCCAGTCACTCCATTCGGCAATCTTGCAGTCCACGGGGCAATCGACGTAGCACCACTTCTCAGCTGGACCTGGTTTCGTTTCCTCACTGCAATAGCTGTACACAACAATTCAATCGATCAGAAAAGTTGCAATTTCTAAAATTTCTCACATTTAATCCAGTAATTATTTATAGTAAAAAAGAATAAATGTATACTTGTTTCTTTTCAAAGAACATTCCAGAAGATTATGATATCAAGTGTCGGGTCAAAATGTTGGGATTCACATTAGAAAATACAAGGTGCGCCAGAGAAACTTCAGACCCACTGCCGCCTGCCTCAACGATAAAAATGTACTATTACTTGTGTCAAATTTTTTTCCCTCTTCATTATTATTTCATTCCTTTCTAATAAATTTTCATTTTTCCTTTTTTTATTGATTCTGTATCAAAATCTGATGTATATTTCTTATTTTATTTTTTCATTTTGCATTAGTTTTCTTTCATTTTTTACTTAAAATCTTTGAAGTGTAATATTTATTTTGTCTAAGTTTATTTATCTTTTGTAACTCATTTTTTTCCTGTAACTGGGCACCCGCCGAAAAACCTTTGGGTTTGGCAGGACCCTCAACTGTTTGTATTGCGAATAAAAATTTTGATTTGATTGATTTGAGAAACTTCAGACCAATGGCGACCCCCATTGCGCATACACCGATGACCTCGATTTTTGAAAATTTGTATACCCTCATTACAGTATATCAATCAGTATGTTGGCAAAGGCGTCGCGAATATTGATCTTGAGGTGTGTTATGGTCCGTGGTCGATCGACATAAACCAAGGATTTCAAATAACCACATCAAAAAATCACATTGAGGAAACGCATGTGGAAATGAGTCTCGTCACTGAAAAAAATGACCGCGTCTTCAGGCAGGTTGTCAATCAGCATATCACATGCATTTTGACGGGCAACAAAATCGCGTTCAGTCAATTCTTGAACAACAGCCAGTTTATAGGGATGAAATTGAAGGTACATGGAAAAATCGTTGAACATTAAATTCACGAATGACGCATCATCAAGTCTGAACTACTGGACTGATTAGCTTGAAATTTTGCATATAGATTCTTAATTAACCGAGGATGGTTATAGGCCTATTTTCAATTCTTCAAGATTTCATGAAGTCAAGTTTTGAAAGTAGACCCTTGCGGAGCACGGGTTACTTGCTAGTCTATAATCTCTAATATAATAAAGGAAAGAATTGGCTAGGAAATTGGATAGGAAATTCATGAATGACCCATCATCACGTCTGAACTACTGGACTGATTAGCTTGAAATGTTGCATATAGACTCTTAATTTATTACCGAGGATGGTTATAGGCCTATTTTCAATTCTTCAAGATTTCACTAAGTCAAGTACTTAAGTCAGTACTCAGGTAATAAAAATGATTCTTTCCCTCCCTGAAAGATGAAAAAGTTGATATTCACTGATTGATTTCGCGTTTTCCAACGAGCTTGGTGATGTTGAAGGTATTTAAGAGGTCATATCTCTCCATCGGAAGCTCGTTCCCCCAATCCGTTTGCAGATTCGGATTCCTCGCTTCAAGGAGCATAAGGAGACATAGTTTAAAATGATTCTTTCCTCCCCTGGAAGATGAAAAAGTTGATATTCACTGATTGATTTTCGTAATAAATTACCTGTCCTCTACAGGCCAGAGATCGCTGCGCTGACAGTAGATGGCCCTGGTGGTCATGCCCTCGCCGCACGGACTCCCGCCCAGAGGCAGACAGGAGCTGAACGGGGTGACCGCCCAGTGGTACGTGAAGCAGGTCTGGTTCAGTTGGCAGGCCTGTGTCTGGATCTTGTGCGGACATTGGGCGCCGATGTTGGAGGCGGCTCTCAGCAGTGAGCGAGTGCGTTGTTGGGCTGTGCTTCCCAAGCAGTTCTGCAACACGTCAATTAACACATTATAATATATTATATTCAAGACATCTATTAATATATCTAGTAGTTCTAGTTATATTATCGCACAGTTATAAACCACAGCCTCCTCTAATACAGTCGCTGTGATATCGCTGTGAAAACGTCGATACTCCAACTCAAACAGCCATGAGGCCGATTGCAGACAAACGACTATCGCATGTGAGATGTGGGACCGATTATTTTCCTTCTGTGGTACGACAAACGCAGCGCATACGGAGTGCATTGGCAGGCATGGCAGTGGCACTGATACTTCCAAATGACCTTGCGCGCTGTGGCAGCGATTATTTTCCTTGCGATACGATTGTCGTACCACTGGTTTGAGCCATTAACCTTAAGCCATTTAAGCATTGAACCTTAAAGAGATATAGACCCACAATGCCTATGCCTTCCCAATGATAGCTCTTACTTGAAATTGAAGGCCGCCATTGGGGTATTTTAGCACGAGATATTATACATATATATTTGTAATATTATAGATTACAAAGGCATTGGTATGAAAAAATCTTATAGGTTGCCCCCACAATGGCCGATTCCTATTCCAAGTATGACACTAGCGCTGCATGTGAGTCCATGCATTTTTAAGGTCTTTGGTTTGAGCACTACGCTTCAGCTAGCTTCTCTACCACAATCCCAGGCGCTGTGACTTTGAAAACAGCTGTATGATGAAAACATCTGATAAAAACACCCGAATATGATACAAATATCTGAAAAACTGCGCACTAATGCGCGTTTTCTCTGCGTTAGTCGTATTGTTCTGTGTATTGTATTGTATGTCGGTCCCACATCCCACATGCGATAGTGGTTCGTCTGCAACCGGCCTAACGCAGAGAGACTTTCACACTACATTCGAGAAAAAGCGCATTAAATAAATAAATGAAATAAATACAATTTTATTGTCAGCGAGCCAAAAAAGCACAAGACAAAGTCACACAAATAGAACATGAATAGACAGTCACACATTAAGAGACACATTGTTACTATTACATTGCTATTTAGATTACATTTCCAAATATTACAAATAACAAAGACAATATTACAAAATAAGCAGCTAGTTGATACGAGCTAACAATAAGAATTAAGGTATGCTTATTCCTTAAACATTTCCTAAAACATCGGTGCAACAGTTTTCAGCTGTTTGTATCATACTCGGGTGTTTTTATCATAGCGACTGCGATTGTGGTACAGAAGCTAGGGGAAGCGTAGTACTCAAACCAGTGGTACCACAATCGCAAGGAAAATAATCGCTGCCACAAAGGCAGCGGATGTATCAGTGCCACTGCTATGCCTGCCAATGCATTCCGTATGCGCTGCGTTTGTGGTACCACAGAAGGAAAATAATCGCTTCCAAATCCCACTTGCGATAGTGGTTCGTCTGCAACCAGCCTAGTGACTGTTTGGGTTGGAGTATCGACAATGCCGATCATCTGTAACTACTGTCATCAAGCCGAATTGAAGCAGAGAAAGGTCGGGAGAAAATACTATGCTACTTTGAGTTATCAATTGCATGCTTTATTGCATGCAATATTAATAATCCACTCGACAGCTGATTTATGATGAATAATAATTCTATAGTTTGATTTTCACGGTAATATTGGCGCTCGAAGGAGGCTCCTTTTCCTTTTATATTATCCTTAAAATGAAAAAAGCATTATATACGTCAACGCGAAATTCAAAAAGGAACATACCTGTCACCTTTTATGGAAATCTATTGCCGCGTTTCGCCGTAAATGCGGAACAAGAATACATAATGTGAAATGCAGAACCGTCTACATGAATCTTAGACCTCACTTCGCTCAGTCAATAAAGTAAAGAATTGGCTTATACACGTACGGAATAGGAAATTCACGCATCATCACGTCTGAACTACTGGACTGATTAACTTGAAATTTTGCATATACATTCTTAATTTACTGAGGATGGTTATAGGCCTATTTTCAATTCTTTTAGATTTCGTTTTTAGTCAATTTTTTTATCAGACCCTTGCGTAGCACACGCGTCACCTGCTAGTTATATATAAATCGAGACAGTTGTTCTGTGTGTGATATTGTAGTACTTTTCCATGATGAAAAATACAAATTGAAATTGGCAACCACTTATATTAGGTTACTGTTTATAAACTAGTCAGCTGAAGATGTGGCTGGTGAAGCCACAAAACAAAGTCCTGTTCATAAAGTAGGCTTACAATTGAAATAAAAAAATTGGTTAACAATTTCAATTTATGTTTTTCATAAATCAAGACCACAAATTCAAGCCTATGTTCATTTAGTCTATGTCAAGACTAATTTCAATGGCCATCAGCCTACTATAGTTGAGGTCCACGTTATAATGGCAGTGGATAAAGATAGAAGAACAGCGTTATTGCCTATTCTCTGCCTTGATTAATTATATTTCTGCATTGTCAAGAAGAGATTTGGCACCGTTCGGAGCTAGAAAAGGATAGTACTACCTGCTTTGTCGAATGATAGACAAGGATAGCAACATCAAAGTTAATCAAATACTGTCATTATAACGTGTACCTCACTATAGAGCGAGAGGCAAGTCACACACAAAAATTATTCAGAACTGTACTTCATACTGAATAAAAAAAATACCGAAATTATAGATTCATACAAATAAATGAATATTTGGAGTTGACTGGTGTTGCATGCAATACTTACCTTAGGGCATAGAGACCACTCGGACCATGAACTGAGCACACAGTCGCCAGGGCATGCAACATGGCATGCGTTCGTGTCGGATGGTTGAGTCGTCCAATCACAAAAGTCCTTGCTCACCTCTTCACCTGTTCTTGTGTCAATACACCTGTAATATGAGGGTAAATAAATACATTAATTTCATTTTATTATTATAAAATGGATAGATATGAGAGCAAGCAATTCCAACGAATTGAGACCGCAATTTGCCAGAGGATATCACTATGAGACAATAATTTATTGGTTTTATAAACTTAACCCACTCCTTACTATCTATTTGGGAAATTAGCCAAAAGAGAGATATTACAAAAATGATGAGAAATAAGTTGTCCATTTTTAAAACCAGACATATTACTTTTTTTAAATTGCTTCATGGCATCATGATATGACTCAGAGAATTCTACATGTTGAATGTTGGAGAAAGAATTCCAGTGATCGAGTTGTTTACTAAATCAAAATAATCTAGTAATAAATCAAAATGTTTATTAAACAATATGTACCGTAGATTCTAATCGATATTGATTGTAGTCGATCACTATTATCACTATGATAACTATTATAACGATATTCATCAATCTGATAATATCGTACAGACGGTTAAAAATTCAAATAATATACTAGTAGTTCTGTGAACAGTAGACCTCACGCAGTATTCTCATCCACAAGTACCTGATTGAAACTATAGACCTTATGGAAATACAGCAATAGACTGGCTTCTCCACACACCTGTGTAATCACTTGTCAGCTGATTTATGATGAATAATTCTATAGTCTGATTTTTACTCCAATATTGGCGTATGAAGGAGGCTCCTTTTTCCTTTTATATTATCCTTGGAATGAAAAATTTTCAAAAACCTTGTATATACGTCGATGCGCAATTAAAAAAGGAACATACCTGTCAAATTTCATGAAAATCTATTACCGCGTTTCGCCATAAATGCGCAAAATATAAACATTTAAACATTTGAACATTTAAACATTAAGAGAAATGCCAAACCGTCGACTTGAATCATAGACCTCACTTCGCTCGGTCAATAGAAATTCAAATAATATATTAGATTAATGAGGTGAGGGTTAGGAGTTTTATTGAGTAGTTATTTAAAACTTAAAGGCTAGGGGTAAAGTTTTAGCTTTCTAATGTCAGTATAATAATAACTTATTACTCGAAATTATTTTTATCAGGAATTTTAGAATAAATGTATAGGCCTATAGTAGGTCCACGTTATAATGGCAGTTTGATTAGCAATGGTATTGCTATCCTTGTCTATCATTCAACAAAGCATATAGCGCTATCTATTTCTCGCTTTCCAGATCGTATTCTAACAATGTAGAATTAATAATTAGGCTAATTAACAAAACATCTCATCTTAATTATGAAAATTCATTATGAAATTATTGAAAAATATCATTCCTTGCTTAATAAAATATAATTGATAATTTTAAACGAGAATGAACAATTAATATTACATCAATAAACCTGTATCAGCTACCGTCTATAGAAGGCATTGACAAGACCGAGGATCGGCAACGTTGTTCTCCTATCTTTCTCCACTGCCATTATAACGTGGACCTCACTATAGCTTTATAACTACGTAGATTCTTTACATTCATTCCTCAAATCTTGAATAATTAAGGTTGGTATACTCACGCGACTTGTCTGTACTGATCGCCCTCACCACACTGGTTGCCTCGGTCCGAGGGAATGAGAATGCACTCACTCCACCCGCCCGCTTGCCATTGGAACACACTGCACGGCACACGACACAGTTTCCACTGGGTGAGCGCCCCGCATGCACGACCGCCGTTCGAGTCCTGTCGAGTCACCTACGAGTGGCACAAAAGTCACGTGAGTACATGCAATATTCTTTCAAGTTAATATTCATTGATCAATTCTCACCACATAACGATGCTGTGCTGCTCCATAATAAGAATATTTTATTTGTCCAAGAACTATTACATGATTGCATGAGAAATTGTCGTGATAGTTATAATATTCAACTACATTTTAATAGATTTTATATACAATACAAATATAATTCATAAAAATCAAATTATACATTTTTTAAAGTCCATTTTTATAAACTAGTCCAATTTAAAACACTGACCCGAGTGCTTTCGAGTCACATGCAAGAGTCAAAAGTGACATGAGTACGTCCAAAAAATGTAGTCTTTCAAGTTTACCTTATTTATTTATTATTTATTCCATTGTCATTACAGATCATAATTATAATAAATATAATATGATTGGGAGAAGACAACAGGCATAGCTCAAAACTGTCTTCTCCCAAATTTTTACAAATACAAGTTTCAAAAAGAATAAGGTTAAAATTTCACTTTCACTTCAAAAAGTCCAATTTCCACTTCAAAACTAAAGACTAAACTAAAAATTTTGAATTTTGATATTTAAAAACTGATTAAAAACAAAAATAGTTCACTCAAATCTCTACAGATTGGAAATTTTTGAGTAATTTTGAAAAATTTTAAGCCAGTTTTTATTGAGATTATTTTTGAGTCTCTCATAAATATGTTTTCATAACGATATTTTCGAGAGACCAATTCCCAAAGACTAATTTGTTTTACAGCATCTACTCTCTCCATTCAAATTCTAGGCTACTAGTATACACTTTCATCTGTATGAAAGTTAAGATTTTTATTTCCTGCTAGATAACTCAATTTACCTCAGTTAGAGGTTTTGTATTTGATTTCATTTATTCTATTAACGGACCTTTAAAGCGTTAATTGGACCTTGAGTCGAAAAACATACAACTGCCTTAAGCTGCGTACACATATTCGCGCTTCCAACCCGCACCGAGCACGCTCCTCCCTCGTACCGCCCTCGTACCACCATCGAACCACAGTCGCTACGCCCACGCACCCATCATGAACGTTACGGAAGATGTTGGATCTTCTCGCGTTCCCCGGTCAAACCACTGTTGCTCCCCGGTCGATCATCAATCGCTCTGCTGGAGTGACGTTCGGTTGCGGAGCAGAGCGACAGTCTGTACGCACCTATATACGTACACGTTTCCAAAAAAAATACTGATGTCAATGTACAAGGTGCGTCAGAGAAACTTACTTATTTGAAATAAATTCCCGTGTGTTGAATTGGTCGTGTAGAGCGGCAGGAGGGGGCGCATCTGGAGGGGGAGGTTCTCAAATTTATCCTCCCTCAAGTGGATAGCCATCATGCTCCGGTCTAGATAGCAGCGGGCCTTCGCAGTTGAGAGCTTCTTTTCTAATGGTCGATCACCTTCCGCGCTCGATTAAAAATTCCTCCCCACAGACTCGTTCCTGGCCATAATTCGATTCTTTCGTGGGTTAACTCATTTCAGAAGTGTGGAAGTGTCGCTAAACTCAGAAATGGACTCCAACGAACCATCAGCACTCCAGAAAGTATTGAAAGAGTGAGGCAGTCAGTTGTGCGTTCTCCCCGGCGTTTGGCTCGCATACACGCAGCTGCTACGGAAATTTCTGACTCCACTGTTCAACGAATTTTCCATGAAGACCTTCAACTTTATCCCTATAAATTGGCTGTTGTACAAGAATTGACTGAACGCGATTTTTTTTTCCCGTCAAAATGAATGTGATATGCTGATTGACAACCTGCCTGAAGACGCGGTCATTTGACAAGGCTCATTTCCACATGCGTT
Organism: Nilaparvata lugens; assembly: GCF_014356525.2. NCBI lineage: Eukaryota > Metazoa > Arthropoda > Insecta > Hemiptera > Delphacidae > Nilaparvata > Nilaparvata lugens. The sequence continues at coordinate 68,275,419 of NC_052508.1, read as the reverse complement.
TCTTCAATGCAATTTTTTATGGGGTTATTTGTGAACCCTGGTTTATGTCGTTCGACCACGGACCATAGCACACCTCAAGAACAACATTCGCGATGCCGTTGCCAACATACCGATTGATATACTGCAACGAAATTTCAAAAATCGACTTTATCAGTGTATACGAATTGGGGGTCGCCATTGTTCTGATGTCATTTTCAAGACTGCATGGAAAAAATCGAGATATTGTATTCTCATATAAAAAAAAGATTGAAACAATATCTAAATTACTTTTGTTTTTATTGACCTTTCAAATAAGTAAGTTTCTCTGGCGCACCTTTTATGTCGGGTAGACAAGGTCCAAGTAATCTTAAATATTTATGACCAATAAAATATGAATTTATTGACGAACCGTTCTTGTCCTGTTCTGTAGACCTGGACCACACAGCACATTGCAACTTCCCCAGGAAGACCATTCACTCAGTTGGCAGTCAACGGGACATGAAACCAAGCATGGCTCGTCCTGTAAACCCGTCATTCCTCCGCACATACTGCAAAATTCATTCAAAATATTGCATAAATGTTCTTCAGTTGAATATTTTATATTACTGTAATTGTCGTATATAATCGATCATTATTAACAAGTGCCAACAATCAATATGATATAAGATATACCATATTATATATAAGATAAATTGAAAACGTCAGTGGAAAATAGAAGTGGCAACTATGCCGTCTTAGTAGCAATTAATATTACATAAGATAAACCGGAATAACTTGAATCACAGCTATAAAGGCGATGGTAACAGAGAATCGTCAAATCTGTAGTCCTATCATTTTCCTGAATTAAAAAATATATATATCTTGTTTACCAAGAGTTCCAAGATTTTAATATTAGACAGCTTCACATACGAGTTTTAATGAATGACAATACTACAACAAACACTTCATTTTCAATAATAATTTAGTTAATACTCATAATACAAGAAATCTAATTAAATTTGTTATTCCCCATCCAAAATTCCTACATAACTGTTTGAAAAATAATAGTAAATACATTTGTCATATATTGCATAGAAACGTTCCCTATCATTTAAAACAGTCGGAAAATTCCAGTATTAACAGCTACAAGCAACATTTGAGTAGATGGTTATTAGAAATTGGCAGGGATGCTGCAGAGCAACTGATTCAATCCGCCTATACATTCAGAGCTTAAACTCATAGTGAATTTGCCATTTCTAATGAGTACTATAGCCATTAATCTACTATTTCTACCTTGGGGGTTTCATTTAGACTTTGATATACAATGTATATTGTGCATGCGACGGTGTTTGCTACACCAGTTAAGAGTGTTTTTTTTCTGAAATATTTTGTACAATGTATGTGGATTGGTCGAATAAATATTATTATTATTATAAGTCTCTATATACTTATATCAAGCATGGATATTTGTGTGCAATTTATATTCTTTGATTTGGCGAAGAATGTTAATAAATTCAATTATAATAGTTTCATTTATAATATATACAAAACATGAGAACATAATCTCAATCAACTTGAAAGAGCTCACTCTCCACTCACAGACTCAAGTCTTTGTGGAGAGTATTCACTGTTAAATGTTTAGATGACTTTTATAGATGTGTGTTATGTTTTTTTGAATGAAAAGCTATCTGATTTGATTTGATAAATCAAAAATGAACTCACAGCTAGCGCACAAGTTTGCTTTGCTAGCTGTGCCATTTCTATTTAATCATTCGTAATGTATTATTCATTTCTATGATCATATTTATCTATTTATTAGAGCAAACAAATACAATAGTCGGAGAAGAAAAAACAGGCTATTGCCCAAAAGTTCTTCAATTTCCTAATTTTGTCTTTGATTGTCCAAATATTATGGATGTATATTTCAATTGTAATTAATTGGAAATATTTTCTTGTGATTTTGTATTTTGGCGAAACAAAGTTTATCAAAGTATTATTATATTGATTTAATAACGTGAATCTCATTTTAGAGTCTGGCTTACCTGGGATCAACCATCTGTTCTTTGTCATTGATGCATTCAAAAGCCCGATAGCGCATGCCCGTTCCACATCCCGAGCTGTCATTGGTTATACAGGTGGACCAATCAGAGATAGGCCTCTCGTAGTACTGTTCACAAGGACAGGCCATCTTTTCCAACAATGGCAGATCGTTACAATCCAGGTTTCCGATGATGAACCTGCAAAAACATCAGACCACTATAGTGGAATCCGTCAGTCAATTACAGAACTTCTCCTATTAATGAGGATCCGACAATAAGAAATTCAATAAAATTAAATTCAAAATGGCGGAAAAAATGGCGGATAATTACTAAAAAACCATGTTTTTCACGGTTTTCTCAAAAACGGCTCTAACGATTTTCTTCAAATTTATACCATGGATAGGTATTTATAAGCCCTATCAACTGACATAAGTATCATTTGGGAAAATTGCAGGAGCTCCGTAATATGCTTGAAAAAAATGGTGGATAGTCACTAAAAAAAACCATGTTTTTCACGGTTTTCTCGAACGGCTCTACGATTTTCTTCAAATTTATACATGGATAGGTATTTATAAGCCCTATCAACTGGCATGAGTCTCCTTTCTGGGAAACTAATGGGGGGGTCCACCCCATCCTTGAGAAATGGACTTTGTAACCTCCTTCTCGTGCATGAGGTAGGTAGGTAGAGCAGTTCATAAAAAGAACACATAGTCGAGATATTTCGACAGAACAGCTGTTTTGACGACTTTTAAAAATCATCGAATTCCACAATTTAACAGAAGGAAAAAGTACTCTGAAAACATATATATTATATATATATATATATATATATCTATATGTTTTTGACGACTTTAGAAAATCATCGAATTTCACAATTTACAGAAAGGAAAAAGTACTCTGAAAACATGATATATATATATATATATATATATATATATATATACAGAAGTGTGATCGTAGTTTCAAATAGGTTGCCGCCAATCGTCATTATGTTATTCCCCTAAATTATTCTCGTTTAAGAATGAGGCTTACAGTTCAATGAGCAAGGAAAGTTGTGTGAGTGTACCACACCAGATTTTTATGGACTATAACTGCTGTGAAAGCACTGAATTGAACTAAAATGTTTGAAACTCAAATGCACATGATATATACAGCAATAGTATCAAATTCCTTGGATTAATGTTTGACCCCAAGTTGACTTGGGAACCCCACATAAATTTCATTACTGTAGGCTAGCTAGATTATTTATTTACTGAGACAATTGAAAACTTTAGTTCCAGAACAATATCTCAGGAACTCATACTTTGCCTTTTTTCAGCATAATTGCCTAGGTAGCTTAATATATGTGAATAGCAGCCACATGAACAAGTATTATTATTGCAAAAAAAGCAGTCAGAGTTTTGTCAGGTGCAGACTATCTGAAGCCACTGTCGACCTCTTTTTAAGAAACTTAAACCATTGACAGTCATAAATTTGTATATCTACAATGTAACTATTTATACAATGAAAACTTACCTAATTTGAGAAAGATGCAAATTCATGCTCAGGATACAAGATATAAACATCAAATTGACATACCATATCAAGTCTCTCCACAAGCATGAAGCATTATGACAGCATAGGACGTAAGAAATCTATAATAAGTTACCTACAGAGATCATGTTGTGCTAACATTGTTCATTTCAAGAAATTACTATTTAATTGGTGTTGGAAGACCGTTTTATTGTTTGAACGAATTTTTTGATAGTACCTGAATGAATGTATTTTTGTTCTATATTTTGTTTACTGTGTGACTTTGTCAATTACCATGTTGGTTTATGACAATAAAATTTATTTATTTATTATTTATTTATTTCCAATTCGCTTCCCGCGACAGCTTGTGAACACTAATTTCACGCTACTATATTCCTTGTCTGCAGGCTGCTTCAACATCCTAGGAAAGAAGTGTCACCACTAGACCTGGCTATTGAGGTCAAGCCAAACAGGGCGTTTTTGAGGAAGCTCTCCGATTGGCTGATTGGGTTGGCATATAGTGAGCTTATTCCTGTCCTGTAGTGCCGACTGAAAAAATGCCCTGTAGTTTGACCCATATTGGCGGCTACCAAAATTCAGTCTGTTGTCTCTGAAAGAAGGAGTTCGGACGCTGCTACTACGTCCTTGTGTGATGTCATTTTGCCGCTAATGACGACTACTAGTAGACGCTACTTCTGTCTCTGTGTTCAGGGTGCTAAAGTCGGCCACTAACGATACTACATGTCTGAACAGACAAATTGTGTCATCAACAAAAGGCTTCATACAAAAAAGGAAGAACAGCTGTTTGACAGCAGCTTCTAACATAGAATAAGAGCTTGTTCACATGACAGCGATTTACGCGCGGTTGGCAAATCACATACACATGACAGCGATTCATGAGCGGTTTGCCCTCAAGACTGTGAAAAGGATGAAATTAAACTTTCTACTGGTTATATTTTTCAAAGTCTTTCGATTTGTATATATCATCAAGCTATCAAAATGGAAAAGTTTTCTCAGAAAAACATTTTTCCGACCATTACTTTTTGAGATATGAGCGCCCAAAGTTTAAATTGTTGGAACAGAACATTTCAAATATTGTAAGATAAATTCATGAAATTTGGAAAAAAATTCTACATGGTATTGTTGATTGAATAAAGCATAAATTTTCTGAAAATATCAATTTTTGAGAGCTATTCAATTTACTACAAATGACCAAAAAGAACTCATTATGTTCCAGGTTGGGACACTCCCAAAAATTTTTTTTTGCAAATGACAATCAATGCAGTTGTCATGGAAGTATAGGCAAATACAATCAATATAAAATTTTAAAATGATGAATTTTTCTATTTTTGACCAAGTTATGGCTGTTCGAATTTTGGTGTTCCAACGTGGCTTGTTTACCCTACTATGAAATATGATCCTCTACAAACTAACTTGAACTGAACTTACTAACTGAACTGAAAATTGTAATAGAATAAATTTTAATTGAACTGAAATTGTAATAGAATGTGCACTATCTGAACTGCTCTGCTCAAAACCGCTCGGTTGACTGAAGACATGTGTACGCTCTCATGCCTGCTCTAGTATATCGAGCCGCCCGGCAACCGAGAGGTTGGACTAAAAACTACAACCACCGCGATTCGCCGGCGACTGCTCACACCGAACGTTGCATGTGTACGGTACCATGTCTTCTTTGTATATGTGGAGGCTTCTTTGATTGGATCTCGTAAAATTAATCACGATTGAAATTTGAACGACTTTTGTGCAATCGGCACTTAAAGTATGAATGGTAGAAGCTACAAACGATCAAATCTCTACGATCTGTCAATTTCGCACGCACCAATGAGCTGCCTGGTTCTGATGCGCATTGCGGTACAGGGCTGAAAGCACTGTGACCAGGAACTCCACTCAGTCAGCTGACAGGGCAGGTGGCAGTCAACGTGGCAACGTTGCACGGTCATCGGCACAGGGTTGCCGTTCTTCAAGCAGAGTCGCAGCTCCTCGTGTGTGTCCGAGTTCTCCTTGCTGCACCAGAGGTCGCGCGTGCGCAGTCCGTGGCCACAACGGGTGTTCGTTGATAGCTGACACTGAAATTGTAATCGAAATAAATTGTTTTATTGAAAAAATACAATGCAAGTAGGTACATTTAGATCACGTGTCACAAATGCATAACAACAACAACAACAACAACATTTTCTTTTTTTTCTTTAGGGGTCGTCTTGAATATAAATGAAAATGTAAATCCAAGTAACCTTTTTAAGTGACTTGATAATGGCATCATATAGGTTCCAGTGGTCTCAGGTTCCCGGAGTGGATACCAGTCTGGAGGTTCTGGCTGTGTGAACCTCATAAAACTTCTCCTGGACTTGAGTCGGCTACGCGATGGCTCCAGCTGACCGTACATCATGTGTCTCTCATCGAAAGTCCTGTTTTAACCTCTCCAAGTATTCATGGTTGGCTCTACTGATCTTGGGAGTGTTCATTCCCGCAGTCCTGTAGAGTTTGTCAATGGGAGTTGGTTTCATGCAACCAGTTGCAATGCGATATGTCGATTGAGAATTGCACTGTGTGGAACAACAACGTGCTGTGATCAGATTTTTTGTCGCAGAAGGTGAGAAAGATAGTGAAATCCTCAAAAGAATGTTAAAAGTGTACGAAGACCATTGTTTGAATCGTTCAAACGTTTACAAATGGGTAAAGCAGTTTCAAAGTGACTGTACAAAAGTTTGTGACAATCAACGCGGTGGACGACCAATCAAAGTTGGGACTTCCTCTCCCGAACTAGAATTTATTCGTTAATTCAGGACAATAGGCGTATCACTGTTGAATTTATAAGTGAAGAAGTAAACGCAAGTGTTGGAAATGTCCATAACATTATTCACAACAAGCTGCAGTAAACAAAACTTGTGCAAGATGGGCGCCTAGACAACTGAAGGACGCTCACTTGAATTTTGTTATCAATTCGGATCTTAATCTTTCTAAATTCAAAATTAATTGTTTCAAGTGTTTGGTGAGAAAATTAGACAACATTTTATGAAGTGTAGAAAACAAAACCTTTTTTCTGGAATATTTTAATAAATCAAAATTCGAGGGAGGAATAGTTTTGGGCTGTGCCTGTTGATCCTCCCCAAATCATTTTACATGATAATTTTGTATCATTGTATCAATAAAAATTGAACTCCAACCAAACTCACAAAGAAACCAGGCTTCAAATCAGTCAACAGTTGAAAAATCGGTAAGCGACTGAAGGAGAATGTTTTTTCAAAAGAACTGTAACATGTGATGAAACATGGATAAAATCAAATCTGATCACGGCAGGTTGTGCAATTCTCAAGCGGACTCACCATTGTTAACTGAGCCAATTTGAGATTATGTTTACAAAATCATATTATATTAAGCGAGCAATTTCTGTATATATAATTATTTATATCTGGTTATTTTTATATCTGGATATTTTTATATCTGGTTATCTGGATATTTATATAGTTATTTATGTTCAACGAATCTCGAAAACGGCTTTAACGATTTTTACGAAATCTGGTACATAGTAGGTTTATGATATGAAAATTCGATTGCACTAGGTCTCATCCCTGGGAAAACTCGCTGATGGACATGAAAAGAATAATTCATCCTTGGAAAAATAGATGATAATTTCGTCGTCTGTCGATAACAAAAGATGCGTGTGCCTGTGTGGGAGATCAGCTGTGTAATAAATTAGCTTACCGTATCTCGCGAGAAATCTAGAAATTTTAATTGACTCGATCAAAATAATCTGATTTGTTAACATGGTATATCATAACATTCAAAGTTAATCATTTACAGTTCTAAGTGACTAGTGAGTGTTATTTTGTTATTCAATTTTGTTTGTAAACAATTTAAATTAAAACTTTCATGTTTTCAAATATTTGACCTGAATTCAAATATTACTTACCGTACTTTTTGAAATATTTAGTGTATAAATCAAAATTCGGGGAAGAAACAGTTTTGGGCTGTGCTTGTTAGTCCTTCGCCAATCATTTTAAAGAAATGATTTTTGTTTATCAATAAATAAATAACGAGCGAAGCTCGGTGCCTCGATATTATGATAGAACAGCTTATCAGATGTCATCCGAGGTTGCCAACTTTATTTACTGAAAGTTTCATATTATGGATCAATTCAGCCGTCTTTGAAAATTAGTAATTTGTCTCGTTACTGATTGAATGACCCTCGTATTTAGGTAGGTTCCGAATCTTCTCAGTTTCCTGTAAATAATTTCGAGCTTATTAGAAAAACACCATGATTCAAAAAACAAGATGGTTACCTGCGACCAGAGTCCCGCCTTGAACGTGTACCGGGGACACTGCAGCTCGCCGGCGGCGGCCGGCAGACAGTCACGTGACTCCTGCAGCGGCTGCTGACAGCTGTTGCCCTCGACGACGACTCGGTAGCGCGACTGCGTGGTGGGGCCCAGTCGTGTGCCGTTGGCCGCACACGTCTCCACCGGACACGGCGACCACTCGGACCAGGGCGACAGTTCGCACTCAACCGCACAGTCCCCGGGTGCAAGTGCGCCATTCTACCGGTTTCGGCAGCAGGCCGCATCTAAACAAATTAAATTATTTCCCATAAATTGATTACATATGAATTAATTAAATAAATATTCTCGAAAATGAAAGTGGATTATTCTAGCAAAACTGATAATTTATTAAAAAACCCTTTTAATTTTTTTTTTTTATTTCACTCCAACGTTAGTTTATGATTTAAACTAAAGTCTATATAAAAGTTCTGAAAAAATTTCTCGCTTTCACCAACCACTTATCTTTTGAATAAAAAAATATTCTATAGTGAGGTCCACGTTATAATGGCAGTAGATAAAGATAGAAGAATAGCGATGCCGATTCTCTTCATTAATTAATTATATTTCTACACTGTCAGAAACATAATTGGCATCGTTGTGGATCTAGAAAAGGATAGTAGCCCCGGCTTTGTCGAATGATAGACAAGGATAGCAAAACCAAAGTTGATCAAATACTGTCATTATAACGTGGACCTCACTATAGCATGTCGAAAATGTTAGGTTCTCTGCTGGAAATTTCTTGACATTGACGAACCTCATATAATCATTAATTGAAAAATAACTATAGATCAGATAAAAATAATCTAGAAGCCAACAGAAAGAAATACATTCTCCCCGTTATTTTTATATGAAATTTCAACTCATTACGACATCCCATAGTTCTGAGGGAAGTGTTATTCTAAAGAAAATCATTTTTTTTCGCGATGTTCTCAATTTTTGTTCTGAAAACGATTTCTCGCTTTCACCAACCACTTATCTTTTGAATAAAAAAAGATGCTAGCATGTCGGAAATGTCATGTTTTCTGCTGGAAATTTCTCGACATTGACGAACCTCATAAATATAATCATTAATTGAAAAATAACTTTAGATCAGATAAAAATAATCTAGAAGCCAATAGAAAGAAAACATTCTCCCCGTTATTTTGATATGAAATTTCAACTCATTACGACATGATCCCATAGTTCTGAGGGAAGTGTTATTCAAAAGAAAATAATTTTTTTCGCGATGTTCTCAATTTCATCAGAAAATTAAATTTCCTTTTAATCCTTCAACCCTATAACTTTTTCAACACTACTGGAATATAGGGGATGATATTCTACATTTAATTCTGAGGTTAAATAATTGGATATTTCTCAGAAATGCCACCTGGGAGAATGCCACTTGAAGTCCAAAAATAAAGACCTACTGGAAAAAGAGATGTAGGGAGGCCAAGAAAGAGATGGGTACCGGAACAGGTTAATTAATAAACCTAATCCCTGGAGTGAAGATGATGATGATGAAATTCGATATTTGAGGAATTTGCTTTTTTTAACGATTTGGCAACCCAGTTTGGATGGAAGGCCAAGTCTCAACTTAGTTTTTCCTACAGATACCTTGAAAAGTGAGCATTCGCGCACTGATTGCAGAACGCAAAGAATCACTTTTCCGCTCTAGTGCGCAAAGTATTACTTTGCGTACTCCAGATTTGCAGCATGACAACGCAAAATAGTTAGTAGGTTATATGGAGCACCAGTGCAGGAAAATCAAAATTAAGTTGGTAACACTGACTGTGGTCCACGTTATAATATGGGGGGCAGTAGACAACGATGACAGCGGTTGCCACCACATGAGTGCCGCCTTCATTCATTTACTACATTATTATTCGATTTTGAATAATTTGAGGTTTTTATTAATAATAAAATTACACAGAAAAAAATTTGATGGATTTCATATATGGAATTTTACCCATAATTACTTTCATATTCATATTCAATGGTAACTGTAGGAAAAATTTAATGAGAAATACGTGCGCAAAGTTCGTTTGCTGCACTCAAGAAACCATTATTCCGCACTCGTCACTTTGCGCACTAGTTGCACAAATAACTATTACCTAACTGACATTTTCCGAAAGAACTCTTCTAATTGGTTATTATTACACTTCAACGTTACTTCGCCCCTGGAGACGTATTTGTAAGTGAATTGAACACTGGAATAAGTGGTAATTTGTAAGAGAACTCACTCTTCGTTGGCAACTTGGTACTGGTTGTCCTGTACACACCAGACGTCCCTGGTCTGAATGCCGTCACCGGCGTCGCAAGTGGCGTTGCACGCTTGCCAGGGCAGAGTCCGCCAGCTGTAGCCGTGACAGCCGTGCGAGTTGCAGCTCTCCATCTGCAGCATTTCGTCGGGGTTCGGGCATGGGTGACCGCCTAGCACAAACAACACACAAAACAAAGTCAAACAAAATTATTTCTGTTAGCCAATCGGGTTGTTATAGTGGTAAGGAGCGTTACATAAGAGCTTGGGGTGGAGCCTTGAACACACATTTTGGAAAACTTTTCATAATTCAAAATATATTATTAAAAAAATTCTAGGCAAACCCAGACTTTATCTTTAAAAAAGCGATTAAAAGCGATCTTTTCAATGAATTCAAAGTACTAACTGTTTGACAGCTGTACATAAAAAACTTGATAATATACATTAAAAAAAATAGAGATTTCTTCTTCGTGAAAGCAACCTGAATTTAAATTTACGTCCTACTAGAGTAAATTCCATCAAGACAGGATAGATTTGAATGTATGTAAAAGACAATTCAATTACTTATCACAGAGGCTGATAAACATTGTTCCTACTCATGTTGTTGTCAATATGAGCCGGAGCATAAAACTAAATTGCGAGATCGAGGAATGGATAAGATCAAATAAAACTGATGAAAAAATCTTCTATAGTGAGGCCCACGTAATAATAACTGTGGAAAAAGATAGGAGAACAGCGATTCTGATTCTCTGCCTTACAATATTATATTTCTAAATTGTTAAGTAACGATCTGGTAGCGATGAGGAGCTAGAAAAGGTAGCGCTATCTGCTTTGTCGACTAATAGACAAGGATAGCAGCAACAATGTTGATCAAATACTGACATTATAATGTGCACCTCACTAGGTACCTGTGTATCTTGTTTCAAGTTTTGTTCTTTTTATCATAGAAAATAATAATTATGCTTTTAACTTTTATCTAATTTTATTATTTATTTATTTATTTATGTCATTGACAATTACAAATCATAATTATAATAAATATATTATGATTGGGAGAAGACAACAGGCATAGCCCAAAACTGTCTCTCCCAAATTTTTACAAATGAAAGTTTCAAAAAGAATAAGGTTAAGATTTCACTTCAAAAAGTCCAATTTTCACTTCAAAACTAATGACAAAGCTAAAAATTTTGAATTTTGATATTTAAAAACTGATTAAAAACAAAAAAAATTCACTCAAATCTCTACAAATTGGAAATTGTTAAGTAATTTTGCAAATTTTTAAACCAGAAAAGAAACACAACTACTAATCATCTACTAATCTACAAAATTATAATTATATTGCGTGTAAATTCCACTAATCCTTGTTCTCAATTTGGTTGTAAGTTCTTAGTTTATATTGAATACATATATTTTTCAACTTAGGTCTACGCACAGGTTTTACCTTGTAGGCTACTCCTTAAACATAGATGGACATGAAAATATACTGCAGATTTGAGATTGCTTTTATATTTTTAAAAGCATGTTTCTTGTATTATTTTAGATGTTACAATATATTTATTATATATATTATATATATAATATTATTAATTTATATATTATAATTTTGTATGATTTTGAGAATTCGATTTTTGACATCTGTTTCCCTATAGCAACCTGCATACAGGGTCGCCATTAGTATTGCTACTATAGTGAGGTTCACGTATAATGGCAGTGGATAAATATAAAAAATGATCCTCTGCCTTGTCAATGACTTCTATAGACGGTAGCTGATACAGGTGTATAATATAATATTAACTGTTCATTCTCGTTTAAATTATCAATTACATTTTATTAAGCAATACATTATATTTTTCAATAATTTCATCATGAATTTTCATAATTAAGATGAAATATTGTGTTAATTATTAATTTTACATTGTTAAAAGGCGATCTGGCAACAGAGCAAAGCGAGAAAGAGATAGCGCTATCCGCTCTGTTGAATGATAGACAAGGATAGCAATACCATTGCTAAACAAACAGTGCCTTTATAACATGGACCTCACTATAGTTATGAATGAAATCAAATACCTTGCCCGGGAGGCGCAATAACGGTTCTGTTCCGCTGTCGGAACGCCATTTTGGTTTTGCTGGAGCATTGCTGGGAGCACGAACTCCACGACGACCAACCGGACACCACACAGTCGAACGGACACGGCAACAGGCACTTTTCCTCCACCGGGGGCTTCATCTGAGTGCACAGCCAGTTCACAACAGTTTCCTGAAAACCGCAAATTTAATTTAAAAATTTAAAAAAAGAAGAAACCTACGCTAAGGATGGCCTACGATACGTTATTCCCATACTCCGTGCAAATTTAGTTCATACTTTGAGGAATTTGCGACGCAGAGATGATCAAGTTACACCTGACTTTGAAGAGCACACCGAGGTTAGAGACCCATGTGGCATTTTTTAGATGATCCGGCACGGCAAGACAAGAATTATATGTATGCTTGTAATGGAGGGAGATCAGCCAATTGCAGTGATGGATTGAGTCATAGGTGGAAGCGCAGTTGTCAATTTTTTCGATTAGAGTCAGTCGAGTCTGTGATTGCAGAGAGGAAACTCCCTAAGTTTAACATGAGCGCTTGAATACCTACTAGAGATTTAGAGAACGCTGGCCTTGCCGGTTCAGAACGGTACATCGCCGCCGTTGTATCCCTACCGCTCTACTGCGCATGTCCATCCACTACCTCCGTAAGCAAAGCCATAGTGAAGTCTGGTGACGTCAGCACAGGTAGGGCTCCTACACCAATAAAAATTTGTTGATTTCAGCTGATCTATATCAGCTAGTGTTTTTAATGGTGTAGGAGCCCTACCTGTACTGACGTTACCATCAACCACCTGTCATGCACTATGGCTTTGCTTACTCGCTGAATACTCACTGGAAATTAGAGAACAGTGGCCGGTACACAACGGTAACATAGCCGCCGTTGTATCCCTGCCGCTGTATGCCTTCTCTGCTGCGCATGTCCATCCCAAGTCGGAAGTAATTCTGAACAGAGTATAAGCGATACGTCTGTACAGTCGAGAATTTAAACGAAGGTTTTGTGTGTTCGACGAGAAGCTGCAGGAAAAAACCGCTGTAAGAGTTTGAGGTGAGGTTTTTGTGTCTACGATTCTTTGATGTTTATTCCTTTGTTGTTCTATTTGAGGTTAACTTATTTTTGTATCAATATCATTTATAATTTTAATTTTATACTGGTTTAATTGCAATTGATGGATTATTTTCTGTTTATAAACTGTATTACTCCTTACGACTGATGAAATCAACCTAGCATGGGGCACAGACACACGAGGCGTTTTTGCAGGCGAGTCGGCACACGGCACGACAGGACAGGAAGCTCTCCGATTGGCTTCCTGTATTGTTGTGCCGTGCCGAATCATCTGGTAAATGCCTCGTGGGTCTCTAACCTCGGTGTGTTCTTTAAGTCAGGTGTGCACGAAGAATGTTCGTCTGCGAGACGTTTAGCTTGTCAGGACTGACGTACTGAATCGTATGGTGGCAGTCTAACGATCGAGCTTTTCCACTATCTAATTTATTTTTCCTGAGATTGACTGAATGATATAAGAGACTCTCGAATGAAGTAGATTGAATTTCATTAGCATACTGGGAAAATTCAGCGCGTCAACAACGCTCATAATTATAGTGTTCTCATAAGAGACAACCTGTTAACGATGTTTGCATCCTGTAAACCTGTTTGTATCCTGCAAACGAACTGGAAAACTTCAGCTCATCTTAGACTCTCATTTATAGTTTTCCTCATTGAAGACTGTTTAAGAGACTCTCATGACAGACATCCTATAAACGAACTGGAAAATTCAGCGCGTCTCACTCATATAATAGTTGAGGTCCAACCATTTCAGGAACATTTTTTCAGCTTTCTTAATCTTTCACTTATTTCACTATGGGTACTTACTCCTTGGTGAGTGGTGCAGAAGACATTCCTGGTCCGGGTTCCGGTGCCACAGTGCAGATTGCCTGGGTCCAAGACACAACTGCCCCAAGGCTCGAGTGTCCACTTGTAGCACTGCGGGTTCGGGCAAGGCTGTACCTCGGTCAGGCTCGGGCATTCCACTCCCAGGGCACTCGGCGGAGTGATGACCGCCCTAGATCGTTTCCTGTGACCTGCAACAAAATAAAACAATCAAAATCGAACTGAAGAGGATAGTTCCCAATCCTATACTATTAAACGAGCAATTTCTGTTTATATGTTTGGATGTTAGAAAAGAATAGTGCTATATGTTTTGTCGAATAATAGACAAGGATAGGAACACCAATGTTAATCAAATATACTGTTATATATTGTTATCTTATACTATTAAACGAGCAACTTCTGTTCATATGTTTAGATGTTTATATGTTTGTATTTCACCGGATCTCGAAAACGGCTCTAACGATTCTCACGAAATTCAGAACATAGTAGGTTTATAATATAAAAATTCGATTGCACTTGGTCTCATCCCGGGAAAACTCGCTGAAAGACATTAAAAGGATAATTATTATTCATCCTTGGAAAAACAGCTGATAATAATTATTTCGTCGTCTGTTGATGATGGAAGTGAGTGAGCGAGTTCATGTGTGTGGGACTGTGTCAAAATTATGACTAAGCTGTTGAACTTTTGTAATCATTCAATCAGGTACTTAGTGCCGGTTGCAAAAAAGCCGGGTTATTTTCAATCCTGATTAATTCCAGTAGATCAATATTTTGAAATGGTCTTCTCTGATTTGGTTTACGTAAAATTAATCAGGATTAAAATTTAACCGGCTTTTGTGCGACCGGGCCTTTGTGAGGGAAATTTTTGAATTCCTCTGAGAATTAATCTCAATTTACTGTGATTATATAGAACATTTCTGTATGAACTATGAATATTTATTTCTTCTTTCGTAATAATTTTTTATGCTTTTGTACTCCAGAGCGAAGCTCGGTCCCCGATATTAAGAAATAAACGGAACATTAGATTTTGACACTTGAAAATGGTCAGCAAGAGGATACAATTCCCATTTTTTTCAATAGAAGAAACATTTAATTTTAACATAGAAAATGTTATGAGTGCTAAAACTAGTTGTGATCTGATAAAAAGTATGAAGAGGGTGCTAATGATTTCTTCAATAGTTAAACCAAAAATTGTTCAATTAATAGAATGGTCTATCTTAATAATTTATCATAATTTCTCTGATTTCAATGAATTGCAACCAGAGGAGTTAATTGACAAAACATATACAGAGTGTTTTAGAGAAACGGGAAATTTTGAAAGTTGAATAATTTCAAGAAAAACAAATCTTTAAATAAAGTTTTTCATATCATTCAATAGTAAAAATAATGCCATTTTAGAATAAATAATACCGTAACATTTATTTTTTGAAGATGACATCTTGCAGGTATGTTCCTTTTCTACGCAAACATTCCTGTAGTCTCTTCATCACATTGTCCATGCATGGTTTGACGTAACATTACAACTGGAATTTGAAATCGCTTCTCGAATCTTGGCTTTCAATTCTTCCGTTGTTGCAGAATTAAAAGCCGAGATTCGAGAAACGATTTCAAATTCCAGTTGTAATGTTACGTCAAACCATGCATGGACAATGTGATGAAGAGACTACAGAAATCTCTTTTCTGTATAGGGCTACTTTTTAAGAAATAGAAAGAAAAATAGAAATCTCAGTATCCAGGGTACTGAGATTTCTATTTTTCTTTCTGTGACTACAGGAATGTTTGCGTAGAAAAGGAATATACCTGCAAGATGTCATCTTCAAAAAATAGATGTTACGGTATTATTTATTCTAAAATGGCATTATTTTCACTATTGAATAATATGAAAAATTATTAAAAGATTTGTTTCACTTGAAATTATTTAACTTTCAAAATTTCCTACTACTAAACTTAGTTCTAATTATGATACCCCACTATAAAAATATTATGTATCGGAGTGAAAAGGGGTCTTTGAGTCTTCGATTCATGCTGGTAATGCTTATCCTCATATAATAAATTGATAATTATTATTAATTCATTTGCATTTGAATAACTGAAATATCTCAGTAATTTCCAACTGTATAATAAATTATTTGCAAAACTCATGAAAGTTACTGTATTATTAATATTGGATGGTCAAATTTGATTCAGTTTGATCCAGTTAGCGTTCTTATAAACAGTATTTCATCAGATTGTAGGTTTTATTTGTTTATATTTTGATTATTATTAGACGAAAATCTAGATCCGTAAATCACCTTGAACACTTCTGCTATTGCATACATATTGGTGTCAACAATAATTACCAATTTTTTAGGTTTAATAAAAATCAAAGTTCCAAATAGCCTACTACCTCCCATTTCCTACTGTCACCAATAATTATAAAAAGTGGTATTTTCCGCGTTAGGGCTACTCTTGAATAGAATAAAAAATTAAAAATATTTATTCATTTATACAGTAAGTACATAATCAAAATGATAGGGAGAGGAAAAATAAGGTAACCTTGTGCTATTCCTCTCCCAAATTTAGAAAACACATAGTCCGAGATAGGTTAAGTCTTGTAGTTCTCCAATTCACAAAATGTTCGGTCCTCAAGTATTTTCAAAAAGTAGATTTTCAAATTATAAGCTTCAAAACTAAACATAGAAGAAATATTTAACATTTTATGTACTTCTTGTATGAATCAATAATAGAGATTAATAAATAATAATAATGATATTTCGATTATTATTGGACGAAAATCCAAAGTTAGATGCTGTAAATCATCCCAAAGACTTCTTCTACTGCATATATTGATGCCAACAATAATAACCATTTTTGTAGGTTTAATAAAAATTAATAAAAGCTCCAAATATCCTACTAATACCAAATGCCCACTATCACCAATAATATCAGTAGGATTTCGGATTAGATTTGTATCTTTCAACAGACAGGCACAGATTAGGAGGCGTTGCCACAGAATACATACAGAATGGAAAGTATAAATCCAACCAATGCATTTAACATGAAGCCAAGACTTGAGTGTACCAAGACCACGTCACATGACTGCGCCATCTTGTTAGAAATTAAAATTACTGCTACTATTACAATGCTGAACTTTCTTTCAAGATGGCGGATTTTGGCGTCAGTATACGAGCCGACTTTCCATTCTGTATGTATTCTGTGGCGTTGCTGTCTAGTAACTTTTTGGATTCGATTCGTATCTCTCAACAGATCTGTGGTTTTCTGTAACTTACCTTTGACATATCCAGAGTCATCGTTGATTGGACACTGCAACGGTAGACAGGGTCCCCACTCACCCCAGGGGCCAACCTCACAGTCTCTTGGACAGGCAACCTCACACCTGAATAAACACCACCACCACCAACACCATATAAACACCACCACCACAAAAATTCAAAAACATAATTTTCATTTCCATTTCATTCCATTATTGTATAAAATACTATAATCATAATACAATTATGACATTGGAGGAAAAACTAGGCTGAGCCTGTACTATTTCTCTCCAAAAATTTTGATAAAATGTTAATGTTGTCCAAAAGATAAGGTTATGTAATCTCACACTGCTTTGTCACTTGATTTTTGGTCCAGGAATGATGATTTAAAAATTTTGAAGGTTGATTTTATACTCTAAATGAATCCAAATGAATAAATTAAAAACTTGAGAAATATTTCACTTTTTCGAAAAAATTGAATACAAAATCAAGAACTTACTCACTATTTGTTATTCACAGCAGCTGTTATGTGTAATAATAATCAAATCAAATCAAATGAGTTTTTATTATACATGATTTCAGGGTACAAATATTCATATCATACAACAACATACATACATCTTCTGCAACCAAACAATCATAAATAAAACTTACAGTTGAACCTAAATAATTAATCATTATAACTAAATCTAACTGCTATATATCGTAGTTACAGAAAATACAACATTATATTTTAAAGAACTTCATGAAAACTCTCCACAAAGGCAAAGCCTGTGTGTGGAAGAGGGTCTTGGCGATGATTGGCTAACGTCGGATTATCCCCATGCATCTATCACATTCTTGGGTAAACTATGTTTATCTATATCGGAAAACATTTGAAGTTTTAAGGATTTTAAGTATAAAGATGTAAACATTTAGAGTGAATTTGGTTAATTTTTAATCATTCTACTACTCCAAAAAATAAGTAATTTTATTCATATTTTCAATTTTTGTTTTCTTTTTATCTCTGTAATTCGAGTTGCATTTCTGTAATTTGCTGTTTGCCATAGGTCTCTTCAGACTTGGCAAGGGGAATAAAATCACTTCAGATACTGTTGCTGGTGAAATATTGTGATATCTATCCATAATGAAAACACTCGGATTATGTCGAAAATATCACTTATTTTTTGTGTACCCTAACCTGCAATTAATTAGGGTTTGAATTTTCACACTGATGATGACACCATTGGTGTCGAAACATGTTTGTTATTTTACAATAAATCTATATATATATATATATATATATATAAAAGCGAAATGGCACTCACACACTGACTGACTCACTCACTCGCATAACTAAAAATCTACCGGACCAAAAACGTTCAAATTTGGTAGGGATGTTCAGTTGGCCCTTTAGAAGCGCACTAAGAAATCTTTTGGCAATATTTTAACTCTAAGGGTTGTTTTTAAGGGTTTAAAGTTCGTCTTTTAGCATGTATATTCTTCTTCTCCCAATCTCTTAATTTATAATTGAATTTCCATATCTCTATAATCTAGATAGAGTACCTCTTCGAAACAGTTGTTAACTGGCAACTAAATTAATAATTTTGTCAGGTTGGCATTAAGTTGAGTTGACTTTGTTAGGTTGGCACCAAGTTGAAGATTTAAATGCATTTATCGCGGAAAAATTGATTGGGCACTGCTACTTCAATCCTGGGAATATTATATTACTAGCCGTCAGGCTCGCTTCGCTCGCCATATCCGTTTAGCCAGACGTTTAGTCTGGACCCCCGACTGGATTGTCCTAACATGATAGAAATGCAGGCGAGCGAAGCGAGCCTGCTTATCTTAATCTTGGACGATCCAGTCGTCCCTGGCTAGACGGATATGGCGAGCGAAGCGAGCCTGACGGCTAGTAAGTGATATTTTTGACAAAATCACAGTATTTTCATTAAATAAAATTAATCCATTAATCAACCACATGTCAAGCAATCACCACACACCACTGACGTCTCACAACAAATCACATGCAAATATTTATTTATTACATTGTTGTAACCCATTTCAACCTAGAACCTAGAGAAAATCTGATCTGATGTAACTTATATTAACCCATAAAAATACCAAAGTGAACTCAAGATCAACGTAACATTACCGTACTAGAAGCTGATAGAAATGTTAGTTTATTCAGAGATTAGTGTTACATAAACTATTTATGAAGATTAATATGAAATAAAACAGATGTAATTATGTGGCCTACCTAAATAGTGCCGCTTGACTGCCCCCCACCTCGTATGATATCATTTATTCAGGAATATCTTGAATCACAGTTATCCTATACAGTATAGTGAGGTCCACGTTATAATGGCAGTGTTTGATTAGCAATGGTATTGCAATCCTTGTCTATCATTCAACAAAGCGGATAGCGCTATCTCTTCTCGCTTTGCTTTGTTGCCAGATCGTCTTTTAACAATGTAGAATTGATAATTAATTAACAAAATATTTCATCTTAATTATGAAAATTCATTATGAAATTATTGAAAAATATAATTTCTTGCTTAATGAAATATAATTGATTATTTTAAACGAGAATGAACCGTTAATATTACATCAATAAACCTATATCAGCTACCGTCTATAATAGAAGACATTGACAAGACAGAGGATCGGCAACGTTTTTCTCCTATTTTTCTCCACTGCCATTATAACGTGGACCTCACTATAGGTGGTTGTAACACAGGATCGGCAACTCTGTACTTCTATAATGTCCACTGATTTTATAACGTGAGCTTCACTCTCACTAAACATAGAACCTGCGTTAGAATTATTAAAAATTCGACTGAGTCATTGTCAATATTGTACAACCGTTCCATAATTGAATAAAAACACAAATATGTTGTCAATTCTACACTGTTTTATTAGTACACGACCAAGGTTTCGTGACCACACCGGTCATATTTTCAAGTTGACATGACAACATAGTAGAATTTGACAACATATTTGTGTTTTTTATTCAATAGAATTATTAATTGATAAACACGCTAAATTACCTTTGAATAGTGGGCGGTGGTTGTAGAGCAAAGCAGGCCTTGTTTGGCAGCGGACGGCCGGTTTGAACTGATATGCATGTAATATTCCTTAGCTGAAGACCTCCACCGCATACCACCTCTGACATTATGTCTGGCAGAGTACAAGCACTCCATTTCGATAGCAGCCATTTGTGTCTGAAACATTATCAAAAACATTCCTAATTGAATTTCAATTTCAAATTCATTTATATTTTTTTCAATTCAATCCAGGATTCTTTATTGTTTCTTCAAAAACAAAGCATACACAAAAAACAAAACATTCAGTAAGAATATAAGATCACCTGCCAGGGAAAACCTGTGTGTGCAGGTGAGAGTTACTAATACAATTCAATACGAGTCATTAAGAACTTACAAAAGATGAAATAAGAAATCATATGATATAATAATAAAATAAGATGATGAATAAGGGTGAAAGAAAGAGAGAATGTAAGAAAAGTGGAAGAAAGAGAGATGGCAAACATACTATTGAAACAAAGATGAATCACTCAAAAAGTATGTCCTCAATTTTACTGGTAATTATCCATTCAATAGTTCTTCTTTTAAGCAATGCAACAGAATTTCCATTAATATGTTCAGTAATATGTTCATGTTAATACGATACATTAATATGTTTCAGTAATGTGGAATTTTATTGATTAATTTATTAGCAAGGTAAAAGTATTGTCTCCGGCAAACATTAAGATTTCCATTTTTATATTTGAATCAGTTCATCGTTGTTGTCTTGAAGGTGCAATTAAAAAACCAAGCCTCCAATAAGCCACATGAACCGTTTTTCAGGCGTGCAACAAATTTCAAGGCGTGCAAGAAAATTCAAGGCGTGCAAAAACGCTTCATGTGACTTGGTCTCTTATAAGCGACGACTGTACGATTCTAGCCGCGCTGTAGTCTATAAGGGCGAAACCATATAAGGCGTTTCAGGTGTTCTTTCAGGCGCTAACCCAATCAGCCAAACCAGGAGAGCTTCCTGACCTGTCGACTCTGGAAACGTCGTCTGAAAACGCCTGGAAAAACGCCAAATATGGTCTCCCAATTACTGCCTATAATATTAAGGTCTATAGTTGACTACAGTCATCGTTTGGGAATTGGACTGATATTTATGTAGTTGTATCGTAGAGAAAATAATGACATAATACAACTTAGATTTCTATTCATTTATCATCAATAAAGGTGGGCCTAGCCCACACTGATCTACTCAAAAATTTAAAAAATAACAATACCTATTTCCAAAAGATAGGTTACAAAGTCAAAATTTTGAATGAAAAAGACTGAGAAATTGTCAAAAACCACTGATTTATTGATAATTAGAAAGACCGGTTTCGGTTATTACACCATTGTCAATCTCTGATAAACAAGATAAGAGTTTATCAGAGATTGACAATGGTGTAAAACCGAAACCGGTCTTTCTAATTATCAATAAATCAGTGGTTTTTGACAATTTCTCAGTCTTTTTCATTCAATATGAATAATTACCACAATATCAACTCCTCAACTACACAAAAAGTCAAAATTTCTTTATTCCACAAAATTACAATTTGTGGGTCACAGTACAAAACATGAATTCCCCCACAAGACTGAGAGTAAGGGTGAAATTCACTTCCAAGAATTTTAAAAATGAATAAGATAGGTACCATTGAAACCGAGTTAACGATTGCGAGCTCCTACTGAATTCTCTGAAGCAGTTTTATACTTTTTTAAAAACTCAACTCAACAAATTGATCGATTGATTTTTTATTACAAATGACAATGTATTGCCAGTACTTGCAAGACCCATTGCATACTAGCACTACATTATAATGGAAACAAATGAACAATTAACATATTCAGAACAGAAAATAAATATGTAGATGAGTAGATATGTAAATGAAAAGTTGTCTAGGATTTCTGATGTCCGGCTTCACCAAGTTCGGTCAAGACATTTGAATATGGTTAAATCAAGACAGTCACTTTCGATAATTCCAGTCCGCGCATACTCCTAAACCGTATCTGATTTGATCTTGTTCAAATATGTATTTTCCGAGCTTGGTGAAAATGTGCATACGTTGTTTTATAATACTAGAGTTTATTCTTCTTCTTGTATGGCGCTACAGCCCATGGTGAGCCTTGGCCTCCGCAACTATCAACCTCCACGCATCTCTATTGTTGACTATACCTCTCCATCTCCTGACTCCCAAACTCCTTACATCATTCAGCACCTCATCCAGCCATCTTTTCTCTGTGTCTCTGTGAAGCCTTTCCCGTATCACAATTTATAGTGAGGTCCACATTATAATGGCAGTGTACGATTGACAATACTGTTGCTGTCCTTTTCTATCATACAACAAAACAGAGATCACTATCTCTCTCTCGCTTTGCAATTTTGTCTATTTTCCAGAATATTTTATTTTTACTTTTAACAGTGACTGTACAAAAGTGAACAAACAATATTTTCAGCCGCCATGTTTTTTTCTTCATTCTATCAAAATACTTGAGTACACAAGTCGTATAATTGATTTAAAATGTATTTTTGAAACAATGAAATAATTTTTAGACATTACCGTATGAGAAACACAAATTAAAATAACCTGAAAAGACATTTTAAAAGTTGATAACTAACCATCCTAGACTTCATCCACGCTTCAGTTAGTTTACACGTATAGGTTAGACCTACTAGTACCGGTATAAAATAATATTGAAAAGTTATTTCAGAATTAATCCATTGAAATTACTTATTTTTAAATAGGATTTCTATTTTTTATTATTTTTGAAAGAAATTAGAATACAATACCTACCAAATAACTTAATTTCTGTTGTTTTGAAATTCAGATTGTTGTATCACAGCTTTTTAAATTAACCGCCATTTCAGGTTTGTATAAACATAAAAATCTGATCTCAGTAATGAAAGCAAATTTTTTTAATCAAATTATGAAAACATATATTTTCTTGATTGATTTGACATTAAATTGATTATTTCATCAAGGAATGATAATTATTATTAGATTTAATTTAATGGGATGAATTGAGTAACAGCTGTGTACAGTCAGTGGCAAAATGGAGAGACTTGGCAACGTTTTTCTCCTATCTTTCTTCACTGCCATTATAACGTGGTACTCACTTTAGGTATTCTGCCCGCAGTCATCCTTTCCACATGACCCAACCACCTGATTCTTTGAGCCTTTATGAATCGAACCATGGTCTGTCCTTCCTTCAGGTCTTCCAATTCCTAGTTTGAACGGATTCCCCAATCTAACCCCTGTCGTACTGGTGCCATTTCCGCAGTACTCTTCTTTCGAAGACATGTCGTTTATTCTCATCTTTCTCTGTCATTGTCCATGTCTCCGAGCCATAGCTCACTACAGGGCGTACTAAGCTGAGGTATAATTTTATTTTTGTCTCTCTGCTAATCAGACGGCTCCTGGATAGGCTTGCATTTGCGTAAAATGCTCTATTTCACAGATGGTCTCACTCATTTCGTCCAAAGCTCCGCCAATTTATGTAGATGCATAACAATAAATTTACTGTAACTGTAGGGAGAGGAACAGTTTTGGGTTTATTCTGTTGATTCTCTCCCAATCATTAATTTGATGTTGTGATTAAGGAATGTAATTAATGTAATGTAATTTGAATGGTAATAAATTGATTGATTGATTGAAATATAATTATCTATAGTTATTATATTACAAATTGCTTTTTCATATCTGTAACTGTTTTCTGTTTTTCAGAACTGTATATGGTTCAATAATTATTTTCTTAGTCTATATTATGTAAATTCATCTATAATTTTACTGTATTGTAAGCTATTGTATATAAGTGTATATGCCAGTATATGTTGTAATCTACATAAATAAAGTACTCAATCAATCAATCATTTCGTTTTTCTTATTAAGTGTTACTCCGAGATACTCTAATGATGCTACTCCCTTTATTTCATTCCTGACTAATACTAAATTCCACCGGAGTTTATAACTATTATTTTTGAGACTTGACCACTAGTGCTCGAAACTAGATGTGTTCAAGTTAAAAGTATGAAAAGAGTACTAGTAATTTCTATAATAATTGAACAATTCAAGTAGCCCTATTAAAATACTTTATTAGATGAATTAAATTTATGTTCTAGTTGTGTATCATGATTACCTGTCCAACAGCATCCACACATCCCTCCTGAATGACATTCCAATCGGACCATTCACTGACCACACAGTCCTGTGCCACAATGCATGCTCTCTCCTTCAGTGGCAGGTTGGAGTCTCCTTTCTCTTTCAGACAAACACTGCAACAAATTTAGTTTATAATTACAGACTATTTTCAAACAAGAAATCAATCAAAGGTTTTAAAAAAAGAATGATGAATTCAGGTAGTGGGAAGAAAGAGTATTCAATTGTCAGCTTGAGAGTAACCAGTCAGCTTGAAAATGTGACGTGTGTGGTCACGAAACCATGGTCCTGTACCAAATAAAACTGTATAGAATTTGACAACATATGTGTGTTTTTATTTCATTCGTATTCAATTGTGTTTTGCTCCTACTCTCATGTATGAAAGTGAGAGCTGGGTTACCCTCAAAAACCATTGGAGTAAGATAACTGCCACCGAAATACTGCATTTTCAAGTGTAATAATAATTTGTTTCATCTTTCTGATCAACCGAGATACAAAATTTTTAGTATAATATTTATTTGGACTGTAAATTTTTGTGATCTTTATAAAAGTGTTTTCATAACCTCGTTTGGACTATTTTTAACAAAATTAGGGAGAGGAACAGTTTTGGGTTTATCCTGTTGATTCTCTCCCAATCATTAATTTGATGTTGTGATTAAGGAATGTAATAAATGTAATAAATGAATAAATGAATATGATACTAGAGAAAAATGGTGGGTAAAACGAGACGAGATAGATGGAGGAATGAGAGGGTAAGACAGGTGGTGGGGAGGAAGGCGCTGAGTAAGGAAGTATTACTATTACCTTGATGTATCTGTATCTTGAGGGTCAAGTGTAAGAGAGGGCCGACTGCGCCCTAACTTCGCCCTCCCAGGTATAAAATAAAGGCAGTCATTCTATTCTATTCTATCTTCTTAGAATACTTTTATATAGTGGGGGCCACATTTTCTTATATCAGTAAATAATAATAAATAGTCAACTTTCTGAAGACCACATAAGTCTTTAGTTCTAAATAGTGTGTTTGTTTTTTCGGTCTTAAAATGTTATAGTTTTTTCAAAGTTTGGAATTTTATGAATATTTGTAATTGATTTAATTCAATTAAGAAGTATTTTTTAATTTAAAAACGATTTTTGTGTGTTTTGAATTGTAAATCGAGTGTTTATTATTACTCTGTTGTATACCCATACTTTTTCACTGTTAAAATTAAACTTGAATTACAAAAAAACACTTTTGAAGTGAAAATGCACTTAGTTTTGTAGTGACGATCGTTTCGACCTGGTCATCATCAGACAGTCCGATGATGACCAGGTCGAAACGATCGTCACTACAAAACTAAGTGCATTTTCACTTCAAAAGTGTTTTTTTGAATTCAAGTTTATTATTAAATGAATCAGACATAGTGGGTGAGATTGAAAGCAGAAGGTTACGGTGGACGGGACACATTCTGAGGAAAGAAGAAAGCGCTCTGACAAACAGTGTACTGAGGAATAATCCTATAGGAAGGAGACCAGCTGGAAGGCCAAAAACTAGATGGTGGGACCAGGTCCGGTAAGATATGAGGAGGATGGGCCTAAAAGAGGAGGACGCGGGTGACCGAAACTTTTGGAGAGGCTCAGTTGATGAGGCTAAGTACCGACTGGGGTTCGAGTGGCCACCGCAGTAAGTAAGTAGTAAGTAAATTGAGTGTGTAACTGAAGAATGTTGAAGTGACACATAACCTAGATACTTTTGGACTATTGAAATCACTTCACTGAAATGGGCTACTTTTGTTCAAATTAATAAAAACATTATAAAAACTTGTAGTACCCTTTATTAAAGGTCCTCATTTCAACTTGAAAATGACCTATAGTTGAAACTAGTCGTTAAAATATTTTTTCCACCAAATACTGTATAAAGTACTTACTTTACTCCCTGAAACATAATACTAAAGTGTCACTTTTTCGCTCTCGGTAGTAAAAAACAGAAAAACTCCCTAGGGAGGAAAAGTGACTCCATTTAAATAACATGGGAAGCATCTCTATTTAAAAACTTATATGTAATAGGTTAGAAGGTCTAAGCTCAGATGAAAAAGCATAATACAGGTGTCTGTCATTGAGTCAACTGAATTCAATACCACAACCAGAAATTGATCAACTCATAAAATATATGTTTGTATGATATTATATTCTTATATTAGTAGACAATGAAAATTTATAAAATTTTAAAAATATTTTATTCTATTCAAAATACCAGCCAACAAATATTTTTGATCTGCAATTCAAATCTGAACCGCGTGATCTGGAGTCAGCCATTTTTGGTTGACGCCCAGCTGATATAATTGTTACAACTTTTGCCGATAGATAGTGCAATCGGCAGTGCCAATCATACGACCGGTTTTTGGGCTTCAGATTTTAGCTTATGTTGTTAGGAAACATTGTCACCAATACGTAAGTTATTAAAATGATATTATTTGCAGTTTCTATAAAAAAATGTAGATGGAGGAAAAATGTTGTGTACATCACGAGCGAAATATACGTTTTCTCCTTCAGGAAAATTGTTGCACTCGGCTTTGCCTCGGGCTTCAAACTTTTCCCACAGGGAGAAAAAGTCGTACTTTTCACTCTAGATATACAAATAACTATTTCTTCCTCAGGAAAATTGCTGCCCTCGGCTTCGCCTCGGGCTTCAAACTTTTTCCCACAGGGAGAAAAAGTCGTACTTTTCACTCTAGATATACAAATAACTATTAAATTGTTAATGAAGGGCACTACAATTTTTTATATTGTTTTTATTATTTGGACTGTTGTATTAAATTAGAATTGGAACTGTTTTGGGCGTAAGCCTGTGGTACTCTTCTATAAGTTGTGTGATTATGAATGATTAAATAAATAAATAATCAATCTATTGTATTAATACTTTGTAAATAGTTCTAGTTTATATGCTTTTTGTATTCATGTCTATATTTTGATTTTTTTTGTTGCGTCCTTAATTCAACACCCGTTACCAGAGTAATCAGGAGAAGATCCCTAAACTAATACATTAGAAACTAAATGTTTTCCATAGAAAGTCGGCAAAAATGTAGGCTATTTTACTCACTCGATATGCAGCTGAGCACCAGTTGAATTGAGACAGGTGACAGTACGCGTTTGCAGTCCCACCTGTGGCCAATGCTTGTAGAAGGTGTCGGCCCTACCCTGGCTGTCACCATCCCACACCTGCAGGCCGGCCAAGGGTCCACCCACACGCGGCGAGCACTCGCCCCACTTGTCCACGCGCAGGCGCAGTCCGCCGTTCAACTGTTTGCCCCCTACTACTTGCCCTCCCAAGCAGTCGCCCTCCTCGAATCCCCCGTCGCAGTGTTGCCATTCGCTCAGCTAAACAATCCAAAACAACATAACACTAATTAATACTGATTGTACCAACATAACAAAAATTAGACACATCTGAAAAACAGGGGTAACTTCTGTAAGGCTGGATATCTCCATAATTATCGGCTGATTTATGCCCAGTTGCATAGTCGTCACATAAAGTTAACACTAATTAATACTGATTGTACCAACATAACAAAAATTAAACACATCTGAAAAACAGGGGTAACTTCTGTAAGGCTGGATTTCTCCATAATTGTCGGCTGACTTATGCCTGGTTGCAGAGTCGTCACATAAAGTTAAAAACTTTACGAAGCCATAAATTCACTTTCCGTTGCACAGATGTCAAAGTAAACTATAGCTCCCATAAAACTAAAAACGCCCAATTAGACACATGATTTCGTTGCACAATCGTCAGAAAGAGCTTATTTATGTCTCCAATAGCTAAAAACGGTCAGTTAAGTTATGGGCCCGAAGTCGTGCTGTTAAATCCAATATCTACTCCCGCCAAATGCATTTTAGAGGTTGTGATAGCTTTTTTTGAAAGATGTTTACGAAAACCATCTGTATATAAGTATATTATTTTTTCTCTCCCTATGTTTTTTTTAAGTTGTTTATAACCTCCCTTAGACCAGTTATAGAATAGACACGGCCCATTGTATATTCATACTGAAAGTCGATGAAGCCAACATCTACTGCCAAATCCACCCATGTTGACGTCACAACAGTGACGTCACGCATCATATAGAAATTATAGAAAAGTTTTTGAGTTTGTTGTGTAAGTGTTTGTGGTGTTTAACTTACATTGTTGTTAAACATAGCTTGTTTTCCATAGCAGATTGTTATTTATTTATAAAATTGTAATCTCCTGCGCAGCATATAATTGCACTGAATTTTTTAGGAAAAAAAAGTGGAATATCTTTTCATGCGTAAGTTAAAATTTATACACATAAATATTGTAAGTTGTAACTGTAATATTATCCTTGGTTACGATGTAAGTGAACTCATTGCAGCATGACAATAATTAGTTTTGTAGGCTACCGTACCTTTTCAAAACACATTATAACTTTGAAGCCGATATCACATAACACATTATAACTTACCGATATAGTTTTTGCCCGTAGCTAGAAATAACCTAAATACACCATGAATCTGAAATAGACACAATCTGAAAGTTTTCCATACGATGCGTGACGTCACTGTTGTGACGTCAAGATAGGTGGATTTGGCAGTAGATGTTGGCTTCAGAGGCTAGACTTCCCAGCGTGTCTATTCTATAACTGGTCTAAGTAACCTCCAAATCGCTAAATATGGTGAGAAATTTCGCCAAAAGCCAAGCGTCACCATAATGTTTATCAATTTTATGTGAGGTTGTTTAGGTCTGTTCACAGTGATGACGATTGAAACTTTCTGCCAAGACATTGGTTGGGTAGAAGCATGCACGGAGAAAAGAGAATAGAGCTGCAGTGTGACTTATGTGTGATGCTAATTCAAGATATAGCTAAAGGGCTTCGGCAAACGACTGTGCAACGACCAACGTCAGTGATTTTAAACTATGTCTCACATAGCTATGTTTGATCTTATGTAACGACTCTGCAACCGGGCATTAGACTGGCCACAAACTACTCAGATTATGTCCTCTACTAGTAATCTTCATAATGAGGTTTCATGTTTGGAGGGGAGACTGTCATATCTCTACAGAAACATCAGTACTAGTTACCCTAGCAACAAAATTATTTATTGAATGAAAAAGACTAAGAAATTGCCAAAAACCACAGATTAACTGAGTTTATCAGAGATTGATAATGGTGTAATAACCGAAACCGGTCTTTCTAAGTATCAATAAATCTGTGGTTTTTGACAATTTCTTAGTCTTTTTCATTCAATATGAATAATTACCACAATATCAACTTCTCAACTACACAAGCAGTAAAATTATTTATGTTATAACAAGTATCCATTTTCCAGTTCGTTTTCATTCACGTTTCTATTTCATATCAATTCTAATGTATACTGGTAGGACTGCATGATACCATAGCCACCTCCAATACAAGGCCCCGGCCTACGATATTGCAACGTCGCAGCGTAGGCCAATCTAATACAATACATGATTGGTGAAAAAGATCAGCTGGTATGTTTACAAAACTTTTTCTCCAATCATGTATTAGATTCTAGGCCTACACTGCGACGTTGCAATATCATAGGCCGGGGCCTTGTATTGGAGGTGGCTATGAAGATACACCGTCGTCATACATTAATTGTTGTGTCATCACAGCAAAACGCTTCAAGCCAAATCGTTTGAGGTTTGTTTTTTGTATCAAGTTTCAAGTTTTTATTGGGCCAGTTTAACATAGAAGTTACATATAGCCAAGTCACAATTCACATTAAAGAAACATACAATACATTGCACAGATACAATACATACAATAGACAACAAATAAAATAAAACAGATCAGTAAAAGCAAATTTACAATTAGATCAGATAATTTAGTCTCCTGTACTTGGGTATCAATAGACAAAAAAAAGCATTATATTAAATTGACTAGGGTGTTGTGATCAGCAGTAATGAATTCCTCTACTGAGTAAAATTGATTCACAATCAACCAGGATCTAAGTACTTGGAGAAAACGTTTATTTGGCAAGGATCTAACTTGAGTTGGTAGCAAGTTATGGAATTTGTAGCCTATCACAGGGTAGCTCGACTTGGACTTTTCAAGTCTGCATCTTGGTATATATATACTCTCACGGTTTCTTGTGAAGTGACTGTGAATGTCATTGCTCTTTGGTAGCCTATCCTGCATCTGATGTATATCCTTCAAACATTGATAGATGAACTCATTAATGACGGATAGAATGCCACCGATTGACAGAATATCTCCGATTTCTGTTGTTCATTTTCTCTTTGCTGCTCTATTTGAGGTTGAATTATTTTTCTATTATTATAATTTGTAATTTTCCAGTGGTTTATTGTATGTTGCAAGGCTCTTGCTGGTGACAAAACATGCTTGGTAAACATGTATGTGTACATGATAAAAATCACAAATGCT
This sequence comes from Nilaparvata lugens, assembly GCF_014356525.2. Taxonomy (NCBI): domain Eukaryota; kingdom Metazoa; phylum Arthropoda; class Insecta; order Hemiptera; family Delphacidae; genus Nilaparvata; species Nilaparvata lugens. The sequence goes on along the minus strand of NC_052508.1, from coordinate 68,244,521 downwards.
GCCAGAAACCATGAAGAGACTCTACATGATCATCAGAACATCCAAGCTCTACACCTCATTGACAACTCTACTACAGTCAGGAGACTGGAAAGGAAGAAGCCTACAGATCTCGTGTAAATGTAGCATACTGTTAATGAGTGATACTGAAAGTAACAGTGCATGGGCATTGCTCAATTACACTGTAAAGGAGTGATATACCCCCTTTAGTGTCAAACTTTAACCTATTAATTTAAGCTAGAATTGAACTGTTCATTAACGAAACTGTTAGAATGCAGTCAAATTACAAGAAAAAAATGCATGTACCTGCATGTGTCATGCATTTTCTACCGTTAGTGGCCAGCCTTAGCTGGTATTATTTTGAATTATTTGACAATATTCTAGAATTATATGTATCATAGTATGAATGGAATTTGTATCAACTGGACTGTCTGAAAGCAACAGGAACTTGATGAACAGGATACTTGACATACTGAAGTTGTCTAACCGCACTGATTCTAGATCAACTGAGATCTAGATAAAGTGAATGTGATCCATAGTGGAAGGGTCTCAGATCGACAATATATCATGCTGTATCCGGACACTAACACTGTATAACTGAAGTTGCCTAACCGCACTGATTCTAGATCAACTGAGATCTAGATGAAAAGAATATGACTCATTGAGGGACAATTTAGGCAATAACCTGTTTTTTCTTTTCCGATTCTTGTATTTTTTTGCTAACCTTATAAATAAATAAATGAATAAATAAATAAATAAATAAATAAATAAATAATAAATAAATAAATAAATAAATAATAAATAAATAAATAAATAAATAATAAATAAATAAATAAATAAATAAATAAATATAATAAATAAATAAATATATCATACTGTATTACTGACAATGATATGTGGGAATTCACCTCTATCCGTCAAATTATTGTCACTTTAGAGTAAGGATGAGCATGCCTGACTAGCAATTAGGAAGTACCGGGTTCGATTCCCGGGCTGGCATATAATTTTTGGATAATAGCTTTCTTTGAATTTCCTTCTAGCTGTTCACCCTGTTGTCAATATTTGAAATAGCAGAAGTCTTCGGGGTGATTTACAGCATTTAATTAGGATTTTCTTTCCATAATAATTATTCATTAATATTAGCATTTGAACAAATGCGATTTCTAATTTATTTCCATCTTGTGATGACTGCTATGGCTTCGTATAAAATGAGTGCTGCTCTCCAGAGATTGTCAGTCAGTTTGGTGTAAGGGTAAGCATTCCTGACTAGCAATTAGGAGATACCGTGTTCGATTCCCGGACTGGCATATAATTTTTGGATAATTACTCTTTTTGAATTTCCATCTAGCTGTTCATCCCGTTGTCTATAATATTTTTGTATTAGCCGAGTCTTCGGGGTGGTTTATAGCATTCAACTTTGGTTTATCGTAAGAAACTTGAAATTTTTAACTCAAGGTCCTTATACCGTGAGGAAACCTCCTTCTCGTGCATTAGGTAGGTAGGTATACTATATTACCCAGTAATTTATAGTTACTGTAGGTAGGTAGAGCAGTTTATTCAAAAGAACACATTATAGTCAAGATATTTCAACTATAGAACAGCTGTTTTGACGACTTTTAAAAAATCATCGAATTTCACAATTTACACAAAGGAAAATGTACTCTGAAAACAATTATATACAATAGTGTATGATCGTAGTTTTAAATATGTAGCCGCCTATTGTCATTATGTTATTCCCCTAAATTATTCTCTTTAATGTTACAGTTCAATGAGCAAGGAAAGTTGTGTGAGAGTATCACACCAGATTTTTGTTTCTTGTTTGAGTGGAGTGAGAGATACGTACAGGGGGACACGGCTGGCCGCCATAGTGCGGAGCGACAAGCACACTGCGGGTGCGGTGCTGCATGTTGCCACAACAGACGGTCCAAGGCGACCAGTCGGTCAGCACACAGTCCTGGCGCAGCGGCAGGCTGCACTCCTTGTGACGGGGCGGCTGCTCGCTCAACATCAGACAGTTGTCGTCGTCGACCACTCGTGACATCTACATCAAAAAATATTATTTCATCAATATACTAGTAGTTCTGTGAACAGTAGACCTCAGGCAGTATTCTCATCCACTAGTACCTGATTGAAACTATAGACCTTATGGAAATACAGCAACAGACTGGCTTCTCCACACATCTGTGTAATCACTTGTCAGCTGATTGATGAATAATTCTATAGTCTGATTTTTACTCTAATATTGGCGTATGAAGGAGGCTCCTTTTTCCTTTTATATTATCCTTGAAATGCAAAATTTCCAAAAACCTAGTATATACGTCGACGCGCAATTAAAAAAGGAACTTACCTGTCAAATTTCATGAAAATCTATTACCGCGTTTCGCCGTAAATGCGCAACATATAAACATTTAAACATTAAGAGAAATGCCAAACCGTCGACTTGAATCTTAGACCTCACTTCGCTCGGTCAATAAACAATTCAATGCTAATAGATAAATAGGTGAATAGTGTAAGTAGGTAAATATCTGTAAACATTGGATCATTTATTAACATAGGAAAGACGTGGGAGGGACAAGAGTCCGCGCTTCGTCTCTGCCGGACTCTGTGAATGGTGTCGTCCGATGAGCGATCGGGGAAAAGATAGTCCACTGAGCGATCCATTGTTCATAATAACAATAAGGATAGGCAGACGCTATGAATGGGAGGTCTTGGGTGTCATTAATTATCATCAGGGCAGTGACGGAGGAAGGCCACAAGCGTATGTGTATACTCTGATGATGATAATTGAATCAGTACCTACCACCTCCCATAAAAATGATCATTTGTTGAAGAATAATTAACTGTATCCAATAAACAATATTTTAACAAACTGACACACTGTGAAAAAAATTGATTTGGGTATTATCAATTCATCAAAATGAAAAAAAAACTCAACATTTTTTTCAAATTAATAATTTTTAAGCATAGAGAAACGATAGCATAAGTAGATATCCCATGGTATAGGGCGTTTATGTCGCAACTTTTACTGTTATCCCAAGCCGATAGTTCACGTAGTTCTTTCCTATGCAGCTGTGTGACGCTGGTAGTCTCTCAAATTGTGCCGTTCATACACTATCACCCCAACAAAACAGTAACAATTGACAATAATCGACAGTAATCGGCTTGAGATAACAGTAAAAGTTGCGACATAAATTCCCTATACCATGGGATATCTACTTACGCTATTGTTTCTCTATGATTTAAGTGCCTAAGTTTAAATGTAGATTTTGAACTCTGTTGATGGAATCTGTTATGTGAATAAAATATAGGAGCCATTTCATTTTTATAAACTAACTATAACGATTGTAGATTGGCACAAAACTTGAAATTTGTGATTGCTTGTAGATGTAGATTGCTTCAGATGTGAAGTTGATCTTAAATCTTGTTGATATCTGTGAGATACTTTATCGCTTGTAGCCTTTCTCCGTCACTATCCCTGATGATTAATGACACCAAAGTTCTCCCATTCATAGCGTCTGCCTATCCTTATTGTTATTCTGAACAATGGATCGCTCAGTGGACTGCTAACCCCCAAAATCGCTCATCGGACGTAACCCTGTGAATTGGGCAAAAGATTCATAGCTGTACGTTATTTGTGCTGCTCACGTTCAAATAACAAAAACAAGGTTTTTCTGACAACACCGATTCATTTAAAGAAACTAAACATTATATTTTCTGCACTTCATGGTTATCAAGTGAATTTTTTATGTATATTGTTCTTGTATTATTTTCTGAGGCATTGAATGATTTTGATTCGAATTTGATATCTAAATAGCAAAAAATATTACCTGATTTGCTTCATGAGCTGCTAATATGCAGCTGACGTTCCTGAACATGATGCCATAGTCTTGCCGACCTACACTGTTGCTCTCTCTCTGTTGACAAGGACCCCAATCGTCTACCCTCCATTCCAAGTGATCTGAAATAAAAAAAAATATTACTAATAGTTCTGTGAACAGTAGACCTCACGCAGTATTCTCATCCACAAGTACCTGATGTCAACTGCTTTAATGTTAACAAACTCAGTTCACGTTTGAATTTGTATTCCATATGATATAATTCATCCAGATTTAATTAATATTTCTTTCTGATGAAAATAATTTTTTAGAATCAAAAATATTATAATTTCTCCAGCATTATTGAGTTTATTTGTTTATTTAATTATGCAAAATTAATTAAAAAGATTAGAATGAACTATGTTACAAAGTAATTAGGCCTGATAGGTTGGTAGTGGTTTGGCGGCTGATACAAATTGCAGTTATTTTTTACCATGACAAAACCAAGACGTTTTCTGTCGACTAGAAACAGCACTTCAAGTGAGAAAAGACATTCAATTGAACTGTCTGTCTGTGACTGGGTTGAACATGAGACGCCACATTCCGCCACTAACCCTTGCAAGTTATTGGAATTCTTAAGAGAGGAGTATGCAATAAACGAAATTCTTCGCCGGGTTCAAGTACAGCATGTAGATAGAAAGTTGAGCCGGCAGAGCTATATTGACCTACATAAATGACTGTAATGTTTTATCTTAAATTGGCATGTATTTGGCTTATTATAGAATTATAGTGGAAAATCATGATCGATGTAATCAAGATATTTTTTTAAGCTATTTTAACTTTAATCAATTTTTTAATACTAGCAGGTAAGCCGAAAACTTGACAAACAGAAAGCTTGACCAACTGGAATCTTGAAGAATTTAGATTAGGCGTATAACCATCGTCGTTAAATTAAGAATCAATAAGCAAAATTTTAAGTTAATCAGTCCAGTAGTTCAGACGTGATGATGCGACATTCGTGAATTTCCCATCCCGTACGTGTATAGGCTAAGCCAATTCTTTCCTTTATTATAGTATAGATTACTTGAATATCCAGCGAAGGATCAATACTACTATTGAACTATGAATCAATAGTAAAATGTCCTACATTACATTGTGAATTTCTTGGATATTTCAAATAAGTGGATATGTCAAGATAATTCAAATAAGTGGAATTGACTCTTAGAGGAGATTGCCAAGAGTTTCGGTAATACATTAATTTTTAATACGAGTATAACCCTAGTAAATTGTCATGGTATTTTTAGTAACTGTATAAATATTAATAATGATTCTATTTCATGTTATGTATCCTGACGACCTCTCATGTTTTTCCACGTTTGAAGGTCTAATCTACATCATTCAGCAATACAAATGAGTCTACATTATTCTTTCCTGTTTTTATTCTCATTTTTAGTTATGTTATTTTGAATTTATGCTGCTTAATTTTTATCTTTCTAACAGATTGTGTATTGTAAAAGAGCGGCTTCCCAGGAGAATTGAGACTTCTTAGTATCTTCTCAAGTAAACATTGTAATGTTAAAAACTATTTTTTTGCTGACGATGCTAGTTATGTTGAACAGTCCAAGCTATAAGGAACTTGAGAGTTATAAAACTGGAATACGAAAACATGAAAACTTCCGGAATACTTCTGGAAACGAAAAGAACTATCTTAGCAGCGAAAAAGAGTCGACTCCAAATTGAGTTACCTTTATGATGTCTGCAAGCAACAAAACAGCTTTTTGTCTGGATTGGCTTCTCCTGATCGCATAAAATCTGAAAGTCTTTTATTGTTCGTTTGTTTACTGTGTCGTAGCAGTAAACTGGACGATTTCTTCTGCCGTCTCCACATCCTACCTCTGCGTAGCATGAACCCCATTCGCCTGCAAAAGCAAACAATCAGACAAACTATCAAACAAACAAGCAAACAATCAGCTTTATGGATTATATTGTTGCATCTATAGCACAGATTCAGAATATATACGGTGTGTGATTCTATGTGAGTCTGTGTGATTCATATCTGTGATCTACATTATGAGCTTAGTTTGAAAATTGGTGCAATCAGCATTTTAACCTTATTTGGTACTGAAGTGATCAAAACGAGAAAACCGAATGAAAAAAAATACATACTGTACTTGACCTTTCAATTGAGAGATCAAAATACACTGTTGAACGTGTTGATCCGACATTATTTCATTTATTAATTTAATCGACAATCACAATAATTATTATCTGCAAGAACTTCGATACAGTACTATGAATGCACTGAAAGATCTGCTGCAGTATGAGTTTGGATTATTGTCATCTGAGAGAATTTTGGTTCAAGTACTATAGTAAGGTCCACGTTATAATGACAGTGGAGAAAGATAGAAGATCAACGTTGCCGGCCCTCTTTCTTGTCAATGCCTTCTATATACGGTAGCTGATACAGGTTTATTGATGCAATAATAACTGTTCATTCTAGTTTAAAAGAATAAATTATTTTTTTATTAAGCAGGAAATTATATTTTCAATATTTCCTAATAATTTTTTTATAATTGAAGGGGTTAGAATAAAAGGGGTCCAAGTGACATATTGTTAGTTTCGAGAAAATTGAGCATCAGTTTACATTAAATTAATTCTTCATTCATGAAATAAATATAAAAATGATATTCACCTATTCCTATAACTATTCAGTATACTTTTACCAAATCAAACGTACGGTTTCATGTCTCAAATTGCTCTCCTTTCTCAATTATCAGCAAAATAGTGATAAGAAGTATCACTTGTACCCCTTGTTTACCAAACAAAACTCTATTGTCCAGCTACACATAAATCTATCAAATTTACCAGCAATTGAACAATGATTAATGACCTCATTGCAATATTATCTAATTCGCTAATTGGTTCTTGAGGTATCTTTTGCTTGGTGACATGGCTTAATCAAGGTTAAATTTAATTTAATGGATACGAGCAACAGTTGAACTGTAAACAAGGGATCCAAGTCACTTGGACCCATTGTTTAATCAAATAAACAGCTGTTTGAAAATGTAGTTTGAAAATTTTACACCAGATGTCGGAACTGATTAGACTTACGCTTATACCTCTTGTATACTAGATTTTTACCACTTTCAGCTACCTATCGATTACTGTAGCTAACTCAAAAAAATGAAAAATGTCACTTGGACCCCTTGTATTCTGACCCCCTCAATTTAGATGAAATATTTTGTTGATTGATGATTCTACATTGTTAAAATACGATCTGGCAACAGAGCAAAGCGAGAAAGAGATAGCGTTATCTGCTTTGTTGAATGATAGACAAGGATAGCAATACCATTGGTAATCAAACACTGCTATCCTAACGTGGACCTCACTATAATTGATTAAGTTTATCAACTTACAATATCATACAAGAAATTTTGTGAAAGGATAGCATTACGATTGCATAATTTATCACGAGCTGTAAGAGCTATAGTTTGACTTTGGGTTATTGTCGTCTAAGAAAGCATGCGTTGATGCAATGCATCAGAGATGTTATGCTCTGTTATGCAAACAGAGCATAAGTGGATTCAGAAGATAAGTGACGACTCTATTCGCGCAGCCACAGCCGTATTAACGGCTATAGACAGCAATAGACTACAGCCGTGAATACAGCACGGATATAGCTATATAAGCTACATACTATATGCTACATACTATAGCTGTATGCTTAGTGTCATCCTTAGGAATTGGTCGTTGATGTTCCATTTTACACGAAAAACTTCGTGATATTGAGTATGATATTAAGACTCGGTTTCACAAAAGCCGGTTAAATTTTAACCGTGATTAACTTTACGAGAACCAATCAGAGAAGGTGTTTTTGAAAAGACGGCTTCTCTGATTGGTTCTCGTGGAATTAATCACGGTTGAAATTTAACGTGCTTTTGTACGTACAACCGCACTTAGAGAATGATACTGCAACCCTTAATTTATTAATTTTATTATGTATGGCATTTCAACACGCTCAAATTACCAGATTGCATTATTCAAGCTTCAAGAGTTTAATTCAGCTAAATTTATTTCTTATAATTCGTAGCTTTATCTAATACAGTTTTATTTAGCATTCTCTCTCATTATGTTCAAATTTTAACTTGATAGTTTCTAGTACTGGATCTGATCATATTTACTATTCATATTGGAGGCATTATATTTATAGTTTATATTTACGTTTCTATTCATGCAGAGCTCTGCTGTTTTATTTTTGTTTAATTCTTATATTTGTTTCAAACTGTAACCATACTAATCAAGAGAATAAAGATGCATAATATGGAACATGAACGATCCCACACTGTAGTAACTCAGGGGTTGTTTAGAGCAATATTTTTCCACTATTTTCAGTTATATATTGTAATGTAATTTTTTTGGAAGAATAAATTTCAATTTCAATTTCAATTTCTTATCACCATATTGTAGAAGAAAGAGAAAAATTTAACATGTTAACGTATATAAAATATCAAATACAAAGATCTTTTTTGGATTTCCTGGAAGGCTGTTCTTGTGACAAAAGATAGACTTCATTGTTTACCTGCTTTCCACAGATACTGGCTGGAGGCCCCCCGGAAGAAGTCGGCAGATGAGGTGCGACTCTCACCAGGCAGAGCCAGCGACGCCAGAAACAACGAAATTGTCAAACACTTTTCGGCCGCCATTTTGGTCTTACTGCGACCACTACCCTAGTATCAGGCTCATCTCAGTCTCCAGCCACTTGCACCTGCAAAAAAAGATGAATATAATAAGGATAATTATCATAAAGATAATTTTTGGATAGTAGTTCTCATCGAATTTCCATCTAGCTGTTAACCCTGTTGTCAATGTCTGCAGTAGCAGAGGTCTTCGGGGAGATTTGCAGCATTTATTTGGGATTTTCGTTATATAATGATAATTATATATTAATTAGCATTTGAATAAATGCATTCTCTATTTAATTCCATAAATAGAAAGTATGAAACATCATTTACGTCTTACCAAGAAAAAAGGATAAACTCGATTCACAGAAGTCTTGAAATTCAGATATGGTATGATTTGTAGCCTATGGTGATTGATCTCAAGTATAGTAAGATCATATGCTAACACTACGTTTATGCTAAACCACGTTTACTTGTAGATATGGTTGCATATATCATAATGTGTTTCATATGGGGTTTTAACGAACAGCTGACATTTCTCCGTTTAAACCGAGTATCTGCATACGGGCCTAAATAAACAAAAATATGTGGTAAGATCCACGTTATAAAGTTAGAGTCTGATTAATATTGGTTTGCAATCCTAGCCTCTTTTTAGACACAGCAGATATCTCTATATCCTTTCTTAGCTCCACAACGTTGCTAAATCGTTTATAGACTGAGGCCGGTTGAGCAAAAGTCTTACATTTAAAAGCGGTTGAATTTCAATCATGATTAAATGCCACGAAAACCAATCAGAGACAGCTGTTCTGGAAAGAGATCTCTCTGATTGGTCGAAGCTTCAATTACATTCTAATGAAAGCAACCATACATTGATTGAACTGTTTCAATAGTTGAACCAACTCTGAAGAAAGTGATCCCTAGACACAGTTACACAAAAGACTGTTGAATTTTATCCTTGATAAAATGCCACAAGAACCAATCAGAGAGGTCTTATTTTCAGAACAGTTGTCTCTGATTGGTTCTCGTGATATTCAATCACAGATAAAACTCTACAGGCTTTTGTGCAACTGTGTCTATACTAGGGATGACTTTCTTCAAAGTTGGTCCAACTATTGAAATAGTTTAATCAATGTATGGTTGCTTTCATTAAAATGCAATTCTTCGAGCTTCTTACATTCTTCTTACATGACATTTCAGAACCAGGAAAGTACAAAAAATATATCATTTTTTATTATAAGCAACTTTCCAAGTAGAATGTGGGTCAAAGGAACGACCTTCTATATGGCAAGCTGAGCAGGAAGAAAACATAAAGTAATAAACACGTGTGACACATCATGCTACAATGATTTCGTCAATGAATCCACGGGTCCATTAAGCGTTTATTAGAACCAAAGATATATCGTATATTCTTCTATTTTTCTTTCCATTACGAACTGCTTATTAACGATCACTTTCAAATACTTAAATTACCATATAGCAGTCCGATTTTTATGATCAAAAGCTACTAGTAGTTCTGTGACCAGTAGACCTCATGCAGTTTTCTCATCCACAAGTATCTGAATCAAAATTTACTCTTAAAAACTGTTATTTGTTTTCTCCAAGATCAAAAACTCACTTATGTTGATAAACTCAGTTCATGTTTGAATTTTTATCCCATATGATAATTTATCCAGTTCCGTGATAATCTTTCCATCTAATAAAAATATTTCTCAACTCTTCTAAAACTATTTTTTTCAATCAGGAATATTATAATTTCTTCAGCATTATTTAGTTCATTTAATCATTTTTTATTTTATTCTCAATCACCTATTAAGTTTGTTTTTCAAATGTGAGAAAATTGATACTGATCGGCACGCATCATAAAAAATTTTGAAACCCTACCTTATACAAATAGACATGGCCAGACATCTGTGTAATTCAAGCAATGAATAATCCACTTGTCAGCTGATTGATTATGAATAATTCTATAGTCTGATTGATCTGTTTCAATAGTTGAACCAACTTTGAAGAAAGTGATCCCTAGACACAGTTACACAAAAGACTGTTGAATTTTATCCTTGATAAAATGCCACAAGAACCAATCAGAAAGGTCTTATTTTTAGAACAGTTGTCTCTGATTGATTCTCGTGGTATTTAATTACAGATAAAACTCTACAGGCTTTTGTGCAACTGTGTCTATACTAGGGATGACTTTCTTCAAAGTTGGTTCAACTATTGAAATAGTTTAATCAATGTATGATTGCTTTCATTAAAATGCAATTCTTCGAGCTACTTACTTTGTTATTTCAGAACCAAGAAAGTACAAAAATATATCATTTTTTATTATAAGCAACTTTCTACGGGAAAGTAGAATGTGGGTCAAAGGAACGACCTTCTATATGGCAAGCTGAGCAGGAAGTATGCAATAAAGTATGCACGATCAAAAGCAATAAACACGTGTGACACATCATACTACAATGATTTTGACAATGAATTCACGGATCCATTAAGCGTTTATTAAAACCAAAGATTTATCGTATATTCTTCAATTTTTCTTTTCCATTACGAACTGCTTATTAACGATCACTTTCAAATACTTAAATTATTACCACATAGCAGTCCGATTTTTATGATTAAAAGCTGCTATTTTGTTCTACTCACGTTTGTGAAGCGCTTTCGGACGCTAGGTCCTTCCTCAACACAGTAGAAGCTAATAGCTTTCAATCATAAAAATCAGACTGCCTATGTCATAGTTTATAGTATTTGAAAGTCATATAATATACGCCTACTATAATAATATTTGTATTGTCTTTGCTGAAACTAATAGAACTGAAACCGATTGCGTATACCGATTTAGATTGTGTTGTTAATTTCTTTGTGGATTTGAGAACGTTCCAACGTGGGCGAAAGAGCAAAGGTACTAACAATCAATGGCTCATTTCAAATTCACTACTTTCCATTACTGTTCTCAGAGGTTTCAATGATACTCCGTTCCCTACGAAAGTAAAATTCAATGACTTCTGGAATACAGTCTGACAATATATGAAAGATACAAGATGAAAAAGTATTCAAATCCGTAGATATCTATCACTACTTCTCATTACTGTTTTCAGAGGTTTCAACGGATACTCCGTTCCCTAAGAAAGTAAAATTCAATGACTTCTGGAATACAGTCTGACAATATGAAAGATACAAGATGAAAAAGTATTCAAATATGAACAGATATCCACGTCTAACAGTAATTATTCGCACACTCCTGATAATTGCAGCATGTAGATTGTAGAAGCAGTGCTAATCCTGTACTATCGGAAAACTGTGCATGAAAACCGGATAACACTCGTCCAGTTATGACTCAATCCTATTGTTTTAGCGCTCGACGGAACGCCAATTATTGAAAAAACCCAATCAGCTTAATTTGTTTACTGGTGCAAGACTCGTATGGTATCCACTGTTATCGACAGCGTTGAAGCTGTTGATAAAGCTGAAATTTGAAGCTGAAGCAGCATTCGTTCGCACGGTTCGGAGAAAAACTAATAAATTGACGCATGCAGAATCCCTGAAATATGAAAACAACAATAAACTGTTAGTGTACGAACAGAACGGAATTTGAAGTTGTTGGTCAAGGTTTTTCTGTGAGATTAATTTCTGGTGAATGTATCCAGGGTGCTTCCAATTATTATTTGATCATATCTCCGATTTATTTCATCGTTTCTCCTCGAATTCTTCATTGGTATGTAGGTAGAAACTTCAAATAATGTCCTAATTGATTATGAATGGAAGCAACATCAAAATTGATGGGAATTTGATCATAGGAAAAAGTGAAACACTCTTACAATTTCAATGAATTCCACATTCACATTGATAATCGAACTGTAATAAACAAGTATCGAATATCGTAGGTGGCTTCACTCATCCAATTAAACGTTCAGAATGGATTTTCCAGATGAATTTTGATTTTCTCTCGTGCAATTTTCACTAATGAATCCTTTCCCAATTTATTACTTGATGATTTCCCAGGTTCATATCATTGCTTTTCCTTTGATTTTTGAATGAAAATTCTGATCATCGTTCATTTTCTTTTCAAATATTTAAAAGAAGCTTCTGGCAATAGAATAAGATAATAATTTGCTAGTAATATCATAAATTGAGTGAAAAACATTCAAGGGATGTGGAACATGTCTGTCCAAGTTTATTGAGAAGTTTATCTTGAGATACTGAATGAATGATGGATTTGTATTTTTAATTATTTCATATATTTGAAAGGTAGTTGCAATAGTTAGTGTGATTGAATCACTGTGGAGTTTCACGTGAATACACTAATTTCACTGTTGATAATCAGTCGTATCAGTCAAAAGTACTGTAGATCCTAATTGAAAGTGATTTTAAAGGTTCATAGCTTGTGAGCTCTTAGTTTTTAATTGGACCCTTGTGGAGCACGGGATATCTCCTAGTGTATCATAATTTAACATAAATGAATCAGCCAGAGCTGAAGTAGTACTGGTTTTAATAAGAATATAACTTCTGAATCAGTTACTGGTTCAATAGATTCATTCCCTCAATGCTCTGTTCTTGGTTTGTTAATTGTTTGCATATATATGTTACAGAGAAATGAGTATGGAGTTCACAATATTCTATGTCTTTCTATGTATTGTATTTCTTCCTGTTTTGATTGTAGAATCGACACAGTAGGCATAGATATGTCGAAGAGCTTGCAATACAATAACACAAAACTTGAAAGAGGTAAATATGAAAAGCTATAGTGAGGTCCACGTTATAATGGCAGTGGATGAAGATAAGAGAACAGCGTTGCCGTTTGCCTGCATTGATCAATTAATATATTGTTAAAAACGGACTTGGCAACGTTGAGGAGCTAGAAAAGAATAGCGCTATCTGTTTTTTCGAATAATAGACAACGATAGGAACACCAATGTTAATCAAATACTGTTATTTGATTATACTGTTATATATTGTTATCTTATAGTCTACTATTAAACGAGCAACTTCTGTTTATATGTTCATATGTTTAGTTGTTTGGATGTTTAGATGTTTATATGTTTGTATTTCACCGTATCTCGAAAACGGCTCTAACGATTCTAACGAAATTCAGAATATAAAAGGTTTATAATATAAAGATTCGATTGCACTAGGTCTCATCCCTGGGAAAACTCGCTGAAGGACATTGAAAGGATATTTATTATCCTTGGGAAAACAGCTGATAATAATTATTTCGTCGTCTGTTGATGATGGAAGTGAGTGAGCGAGTTCATGTGTGTGGGACTGTGTCAAAATTATGACTCAGTTGTTGAACTTTCGTAATCATTCAATCAGGTACTTAGTGTCGGTTGCAAAAAAGCCAGGTTTTTTCAATCCTGATTAGTTCCAGTAGATCCATCTTTTTGAAATGATCTTCTCTGATTTGGTTCACGTGAAGTTAATCAGGATTAAAATTTACCGGCTTTTGTGCAACTGGGCCTTTGTGAGGGAAATTTTTGCATTCCTCTGGGAGTTAATCTCAATTTACTGTGATTAGATAGAACATTTCTGTATGAATGTTATTATAATTTCTTCTTTCGTAATACATTTTTTATGTTTTTGTACTCCAGAGCGAAGCTCGGTTCCCGATATTATACTGTTATCTATATATATATATATATATATATATATATATATATATATATATATATATATATATATATATATATATATATATATATAATATATATATATATAAGCGAAATGGCACTCACTCACTGACTCACTGACTGACTGACTGACTGACTCACTCACTCACTCACTCACTCGCATAACTAAAAATCTACCGGACCAAAAACGTTCAAATTTGGTAGGTATGTTCAGTTGGCCCTTTAGAGGCGCACTAAGAAATCTTTTGGCAATATTTTAACTCTAAGGGTTGTTTTAAGGGTTTAAAGTTCGTCTTTTAGCATGTATATTCTTCTTCTCCCAATCTCTTAATTATAATTGAAATTTCCATATCATATGTTACTATAGAACTATAATCTAGATAGAGTTGTTAACTAGAGTTGTTATAATCTTCGAAACAGTTGTTAACTGGTAACTAAATTAATAATTTTGTTAGGTTGGCACCAAGTTGAAGATTGAAATGCATTTATCGCGGAAAAAATTATTGGGCACTGCTACTTTAATCAGAGCTATTCCTGGGAATATTATATTACTAGCCGTCAGGCTCGCTTCGATCGCAATATCTGTTTAGCCAGACTTTAGTCTGGATCCCAGACTGGATCGTCCTAACATATGATAAAAATGCTTAAACGAAAAATGCAGGCGAGCGAAGCGAGCCTGCTGATCTTATCTTTGGACGATCCAGTCGGGGGTCCAGGGGGCGGAGCCCCCTAGCTAGACGGATATGGCGAGCGAAGCGAGCCTGACGGCTAGTATATATATAAAAGCGAAATGGCACTCTCTCACTGACTCACTGACTGACTGACTGACTGACTCACTCACTCACTCACTCACTCACTCGCATAACTAAAAATCTACCGGACCAAAAACGTTCAAATTTGGTAGGTATGTTCAGTTGGCCCTTTAGAGGCGCATTAAGAAATCTTTTGGCAATATTTTAACTCTAAGGGTTGTTTTAAAGGGTTTAAAGTTCGCATGTATATTCTTCTTCTCCCAATCTCTTAATTATGATTGAAATTTCCATATCATATGTTACTATAGAACTATAATCTAGATAGAGTACCTCTTCGAAACAGTTTTTAACTGGCAACTAAATTAATAATTTTGAAGGTTGGCATTAAGTTGAGTTGACTTTGTTAGGTTGGCACCAAGTTGAAGATTTAAATGCATTTATCGCGGAAAAATTGATTGGGCACTGCTACTTCAATCCTGGGGATATTATGTTACTAGCAGTCTGGCTCGCTTCGCTCGCCATATCCGTTTAGCCAGCCGTTTAGTCTGGACCCCCGACTGGATTGTCCTAATATAATATGATAAAAATGAAATGCAGGCGAGCGAAGCGAGCCTGCTGATCTCATTCTTGGACGACCCAGTCGGGGGTCCAGGGGGCGGAGCCCCCTGGCTAGACGGATATGGCGAGCGAAGCGAGCCTGACGGCTAGTGTTCATATGTTTAGATGTTTGGATGTTTAGATGTTTATATGTTTGTATTTCACCGTATCTCGAAAACGGCTCTAACGATTCTCACGAAACTCAGAACATAGTAGCATAGGTCCCATCCCTGGGAAAACTCGCTAAAGAACATTATAAGGATAATTATTATTCATCCTTGGAAAAACAGCTGATAATAATTATTTCGTCGTCTGTTGGTGATGGAAGTGAGTGAGCGAGTTCATGTGTCAAAATCATGACTCAGCTGTTGAACCTTTGTAATCATACAATCAGGTACTCAGTGCCGGTTGCAAAAAAGCCAGTTTTTTTCAATCCTGATTAATTCCAGTAAATCCATCTTTTTGAAATGGTCTTCTCTGATTTCGTTCACGTGAAGTTAATCAGGATTAATATTTAACCGGTTTTTGTGCAACTGGGCCTTTGTGAGGGAAATTTTTGCATTTCTCTGGGATTTAATCTCAATTTACTGTGATTAGATAGAACATTTCTGTATGAATGTTATTATAATTTCTTCTTTCGTAATACATTTTTTATGTTTTTGTACTCCAGAGCGAAGCTCGGTTCCCGATATTATACTGTTATCTATATATATATATATATATATATATAATATATATATATATATAATATATATATATATATATATAATATATATATATATATACATATATATATATAAGCGAAATGGCACTCACTCACTGACTCACTGACTGACTGACTGACTGACTCACTCACTCACTCACTCACTCGCATAACTAAAAATCGACCGGACCAAAAACGTTCAAATTTGGTAGGTATGTTCAGTTGGCTCTTCAGAAGCGCATTAAGAAATCTTTTGGCAATATTTTAACTCTAAGGGTTGTTTTTAAGGGTTTAAAGTTCGTCTTTTAGCATGTATATTCTTCTTCTCCCAATCTCTTAATTATAATTGAAATTTCCATATCATATGTTACTATAGAACTATAATCTAGATAGAGTACCTCTTCGAAACAGTTTTTAACTGGCAACTAAATTAATAATTTTGAAGGTTGGCATTAAGTTGAGTTGACTTTGTTAGGTTGGCACCAAGTTGAAGATTTAAATGCATTTATCGCGGAAAAATTGATTGGGCACTGCTACTTCAATCCTGGGAATATTATGTTACTAGCAGTTAGGCTCGCTTCGCTCGCCATATCCGTTTAGCCAGCCGTTTAGTCTGGACCCCCGACTGGATTGTCCTAACATATGATAAAAATGCCCAATTGAAAAATGCAGGCGAGCGAAGCGAGCCTGCTGATCTCATTCTTGGACGATCCAGTCGGGGCGGAGCCCCCTGGCTAGACGGATATGGCGAGCGAAGCGAGCCTGACGGCTAGTATACTATAATACTGTTATAATACCATTATAACGTGGACCTCTCTATAGGAGCCAGAACGACACAAGTATATTACCGGTGTCTGAGCACATAACGTCCATATCTCACGAGTGCATGTGCATTACAATCGTTCACCATAAAATCTATGTTGGGGTTGGGAAGTATTGAATACACTGCTAGATCGGGATGGGAAACGCAGCATTGCAGAGGATTTAGAACAAGGAAGATGAAAGGAGAACTAAATTGGGGTAGAAGTGAGGCGAGCGGAATTCCAAATGGAGAACGGTTTTCGATGTAGCAAGTACTTGGGTGTCATTTGGGGCGCGGAAAGTGCTCCAAAGTTGAGGTGGTGGGGGTGGAAGGGTTAAAGCCTTGGCAGTACTCCCATCCGGTGCAAATTTACTGCAAGTCTAATTCGTTCTTTTCTGGGTCAGGTAGATACAAACACGGAAAACGGGATGCTCCCTCTTTTCTTCAACGTCCCGCCATTTTATTACATTTTTCCCTCGAACAACCCCCCCCCCTAACACCCTATCACCCTCGCATAACGCTTCCGTACTCTTTAACAAGTTCAAAATGCTGATTTCCTTTGATACCCTTCCAAGTAGAGGTCGTCTCAAACATATTTCTCTGCCAGTTTCCGGTCTTATTGGACCGCGCCATGTATTTCCGCTTCATCCACACAGCTGAATTCCATCTCCAGTTTTATTAGGTGCTCCTCACTAAGTGAGACAAGGATTGAGAGACTCTCAATAGACTTGTCAAGAGAGATTCTGCTAGGAGACAAGCTCTTTCCCAATCCATGGGAGAAAATGTTATAACTTGTCGCTTCCGTATGTAGGTGTGATTCAGGTTGTCTTATTTTAAACAAAAAACAATAACCATAGAATAACTACAATACTAGTCACTAAGAAAACATCATTATCATGATTTGTATATCAGATCTAATCACCTGATTTTACGGTTGACGTACCAACGATTTGACAACCTGCAACTTTATTCTATGATTTCAAAACAATCCTTTTTGTCTATAAGAATTAGTCATCCATTGGAATAATACCGTTCAACTGAGTGTTTTACAACATGAGTTTTCCTAAATGGTCCACTTAGAACTACCCCAGCCCTTGAGCAACCAATTCAGGACTCAATTGAAGGAATTCCAATCAATTTGCTGCAGAATGAGATGAGAATCTTTATAGAAATTGATGAATTAATTGAAATTGAATGGATGAACCCATACTGTGGGATTGGGAGACAATTAGAGTAATTGTCCTAACCTTCTGAGACCCAAGTGCCTGATACTAGTTACTACAGAATATAGTACTCGAGACCTGGAATTTTTGTGGATATTTAGGAATTAAGACCGAAGTGCCTAATAATACTCACAAAAACTAGCCTTGAGACCTGACAGTTTTTTTAGCGTATTTCTATGATTAAGTGGTATGAAGTGTCCACCCACATGTTACTTATGACGGAAAAAATATTCAAAAAAATATCTAATATTTTCCAATGCATTTTCTCGGTGTTCTAATACTAGGCACTTCGGTCTCATTTAATAGAGAAAGACTAGATTTTCTCAAGAATATTATTTATTAATCAAAATGTTACTTTCTATTATTTCCCTCTCAGGAGGGTGAAAAATAATTCCCTCTTATTTCAGGTACAAGCCTAGTGCTCATGTGGGCATTACCTTTAAAAGCACATTCAATTCAAAAGTTTAGTTCAAGTTCTTCCCAGTTTTTTTGTAACAGTCTCTTCCAACAGTTGATTGTATAAGGCTATCCAAATGTATTTCTACCATATTTGTAGAGTCTCATCCAAGTATACTGGAAGGAAAGTCATCTATTTGGCTTTGTCGATTGGATAAGACTCTTCAAATACTGTAGAGTATATTTGAAGAGTCGCATAATCAAATATTATTTAAAATTGGGAGAAACTTTGGAACTATACAACAACACTTTCAAAAGACATTCATTTTATGAGAGTGATGGCAAAACCAATGAGCTTGTAGGTGAAATAAGAATTGAAATTTGAAAAATGAAGTTTTTCATATGTTTTTCTTGAATGGAAATCGATTACAAATGGCTTTTCATGATTTGAGTGTCTTTCTTGCCATATTCCGCCTTTCTGGACGCAGAAAAACTAAATCGATTATACGTTCGATATTTGATCATTTTTCAAAGTTTTCGATAGCACATAAACTCACATGGCTACAACGAGTAAGGATGGAAAAGGAAACATTAGACTATATAGATTCGGTAAGAGATAAAGCCATGAGATTTAGAGGATAGATTCCTCATGGTATTGTTGATCTAGTAAAACAAAAATTTTCTGAAAATATCTATTTTTTAGATAGTTATTCAATTTACTAAAAATAACTCAATTGTCCATGAGAACTATAATCTGTACAAAATCACTTTTAACTTGGGAGGGACATGCACAGCAGAGAAAGCATACAGCGGTAGGGATACAACGGCGGCGATGTCTCCGTTCTGAACCGGCCAGCGTTCTCTAATTTCTAGTGAGTATTCAAGCGCTCATGCTAAATTTAAGAAGTTTCCTCTCTGAAAGCATTGAGTCGACTGACTCTAATCGTCAAATTGGCAACTGTGCTTCTACCTATGACTCTATACATCACTGTAATTGGCTGATCTCCCTCCATTTCTCTACCCCGCATATTACGCTGCAAAAGTAATTTTGCATGGAGTACAGTTTAGTCTCATCATTGATAGATGGAATTAAATAGAGAAGTTTCCTCTCTGAAAGCATTGAGTCGACTGAGTATAATCGTCAAATTGGCAACTGTGCTTCTACCTATGACTCTATCCATCACTAGCTGTTAACCATTTAACACGCAGCATTTATTCAAATGCTAATTAATATATAACTATTATTTAACGAAAATCCTAAATAAATGCTGCAAATCACCCCGAAGACTTCTGCTACTGCAGACATTGACAACAGGGCTAACAGCTAGATGGAAATTCGATGAGAACTGCTATCCAAACATTTTTTTTTTGGAAATTTTGGATAGTAGTTCTCATCGAATTTCCATCTAGCTGTTAGCCCAGTTGTCAATGTCTGCAGTAGCAGAAGTCTTCGGGGTGATTTGCAGCATTTATTTAGGATTTTCGTTAAATAATAGTTATCTCATCATTGAGATTATACCGTTCAACTGAATGACCCTATATTTTGATTATTCGCTAGAAGATTGTTATACATCATTGATGATTGAAATTCAATAAAAATGAACTTTCATCACCCCCTTCCATGATTTCAACTATCCTATTCCTAATGTGGATGTGAATGAGAACACTACTTACTTTACTTTTACTTTATCTGGCTCTACAGTCCTGGGTGGACCTTGGCCTCCTCTACATGACGCCTCCATACATCCCGCTCTTGTGCTCCCTGCCGCCAGTTCGCCACACCTAGCACACGGAGATCTTCCACCACATCGCTGATCCATCTTCTTCTTGGCCTTCCTCTTTTTCGGGTGCCCATCATCCTTTCATCAAGCAGCTTTTGTGGTACTCTTTCATCACTCATTCTTACCACGTGACCCAGCCATTTGAGTGAATGAGAACTCAATCGAGTGAATTGGAACGTAAAATGACGAAAGTTTTCAAACGTAGATGGAGTAGTGAGACAGATGAGTAACTGGACAGAGTAGTGAGTCCAGTCCAAAGCTGCAGTAAACGAATTAAACAGCGAGCTCAACTTGGTAGAAGCTTTTCAACAAAAGGAAGTTGTACTCAACAACGGTGAACGTCATTTGATCTTCATTCAACTCAGTAGGTCGAAATATGTTTCAATTAAACTTAGCTCAAGCTCTAAGCCAGCTCTCATTTGGAGAATTTCGGGAATGGAAACAGTTGCCATTCTGCTCGAGTGTGTAGGCCTACTCTGTAGCGGGGAGCCACAATGGAAGATATCTGCCAAAATCTGAATGCCTAAGCTGCCCCAAGTACTTTGGACGTCCATGTTTACCGGACCGAACCGTAATGGACCAGCAAAGAGAACCGCCGTTACCAGGCGAGTAGAATGAGCAGGATATTATAATATCCATGGAAAACTTGAGCTACGACAACTTTTTCCCCATTTGAGAACATGATACATTTTTAGTTATTTCAATCATATGGAGCAAAACTTGAATTTTGTAAGATCTATTGACAGAAATGTCTGATCAGGTTGTTACCACTTCTATAGTGAGGTCCACGTTATAATGGCAGTGAAGAAAGATAGGGAAAAGACGTTGCCGATCCTCTGTCTTGCCAATGCCTTCTATAGACGGTAACTGATACAGGTTTATTGATGTACTGTTCATTCTCGTTTTAAATAATCAATTATATTTTATTGAGCCAGAAATTATATTTTTCAATAATTTCATATTGAATTTTTATAATCAAGATGAAATATCTTGTTAATTATTAATTAATTCTACATTGTTATAAAACTATCTGGCAACAGAACAAAGCGAGGAAGAGATAGTGCTATCGCAGCTTCGTTGAATGATAGACTAGGATAGCAATACCATTGCTAAGCAACACTGCCATTATAACGTGGACCCAACTAAAGAGGTAGAGTTTTCATAAAAAAAAACACTTCACTTATGGGCTAATTCTGTATAAATTAATAAGAACAATATGAAGACTTGTAGTACTTGAAATTGAAGTTGCTTTCCATGACGAAACACTATATAATAACTTTGTTGAAGTTAAAAAAAAACTTGTAGTACCCTTTATTATTAAAAACTTTGAAATATTACAACGATCAGTTCAATGAACTAGAATATTATGAACGGGTAGATTGAAGATTCAATTGGAGGCAATGAACTAGTCGTTGTTATATTTTAAAGTTTCTAATAATAAAGGGTACTACAAGTTTTCATATTGTTTTTATTAATTTGTACAAAAGTAGCCCATAAGTGTAGTGTGTTTTATACATAAATAAATACATAGAGGAAGTGTTCGCTAGGATATTACATATATACATATAATGTCAAGATCAGAGATGGATATTGCTCCCTGATAAACTATAATAACATAATATATTCATTTTTTCAATTTTTGGTAGCATAAAGCTGGATTCGCACACAGCAGTTACATTCAACAGTGAAAATAAAATTTTCGTAGGCACTAAATTGTAATATTCTCAATCAGCACGGTCGAGTGAACATTAGAGTTTATGGGAATTATATTCTCATAAATAATAATACTATCATTAGAGTGGGTATTCTCATTATCCACTAATATCGGGGCACCGACCTTCGTTCGTTATTTTTATTTATTGATAAACAGTACACAATTCTCTAAAATGATCGTGCTTTTTTATAGCTGGCTATAAGTCATCTTATGAATTTCGGGGATGCGATATATAGTACTCACTCAATCACTCACTTTTTTACTATCCACAGACGACGAAAGTCTCAGCTGTTTCAGCCAAGGATGAATTATCCTTTCAATGTCGTTCAGCGAGTTTTCCCAAGGATGAGACCTAGTGCAATCGAATTTTCATATCATAAACCTGCTATGTTCCAAATTTCGTGAAAATCGTTAGAGCCGTTTTCGAGATCCGTTGAACATAAATAACCAGATATAAAAATACAGAAATTGCTCGCTCAATATTATAGGATAGATGGACATTCTATCTATAAATTTAAATCCATCTTCATTCGTCACACTGGATGTGTAACATCTTTTCACCCAAAAGATCAGTGTAACGTCTAGCTTCGACCATTCACGAAATTATAAAGTGGATTAGATATCAAATAGATAAGTAGTAGATGAATAAATTAATAGTAGTATCAAAGAAATTTCATTCTTATTATTTATTGAAGAACAAAATACATTTGTCCAAACCTTCCGGCAGTCGCGCTATTGTAAAAAGTACAACAGTGTCAGTTTTTTGCTGCACAAAACTATTGAATGGAGTGGTGTCAGTAAATGAGTCACCTATGCATTCCAAAACTTTCTCCCCATCACTCCACTGAGTTGCAGTATCAACCGAGCAATGGTTCAGTCTTTAGGTGCCATTTAGTCGCGACAGTGCATACGTCGCACTGTGCTTTAAAATAGTGAAAGACTGTATACGGGGACTGTGAACGTACCAATAACGCAGAATTGATGGCTTTGCTTAATGTACCTTATTGGGATATGAAATGACAATCATCCAAATGTTTATAGGCGTAATATAATCCAAGATGATGAAAAAGTAATTATACAATTAATTAATATGTTTTGGCAGTAAACAGAGTACATAGCCTCTTTTCTGTATAGGGCTTCTTGAAAATGGCATCAATGTCCGAAACATGTTGTGATCAAATAATTCATAAAGTGTACTGAGATTTTTATTTTTCTTTCTATTTCTAAAGTACATAACACTTGGAAAATTGGATGTTGTACAAAATACAACACGCGACTGCTCGTGTGATTGAGTAGGGCGCGACTACCGGAAGGTTGTCTTAATATACGCATTATTTGTTGGAAGATTCAATGTCAAGAGTATAATGTCAATTGTTGTGAATAAATAAATAAGAGAATATAGCAACAAAAAATGTTTTATACCGTCTAAAAATAGATATGTAGCCTACAGTAGTACACTAGCCAATGATAAGTTATTCATAAAAAACGGTGCTGCGCTGAAAATATCTGGCTGTCCACTAGAAAAATCTGACCAATTTGTTCTGTCTCTAGAATAAGAAATCGATCAAGTGAACAGACCGGAATAATTGGCAGATTGTTTCGACTACGAATTTCGTGTAGCTCTCAGTTTGGCTGATCGTAATTGTGTATCGAACCGTGTTTCACGCTTTGTGAACAGGTCAACAACGATGCGCACAAAACGTTCATTTTTGTCGACAAGCGATGAGATTCGCCCGCTACCAACTAAGCCTTTCCACTTATGTTGCCAAAGGGTGGAAAATGCATTTTTGAACAGGTTCAACTGTCAAAATATCGCAAATGCTTTGATCCAAGCCGCATTTTTCCCAGCAGATGTCAGTGAAAAACTCGGTGATCAGCGATGAGCAACACAGTTATGCGAGTAACAATAACGATCATGTTTTTCTCAACTGAAACATTGTTAGTCACGTTCTATTTTTTCATATATTCCTTGTGTTTGAATATTGAGATCAGCACTGGTGGAATAAAAAACCTGGTAAAAAAGTAAATTCGTATGGCTTTTGTTGGTGGGGAGTCCCTTGCGGGAAGGTCCCACCGCCTGAATATATAATTTAAGCCGTCAATGGGCCTTACGACTGTCATACTTCAGTCGGGACCGACAGTTTAACGTGCCCATCCGATAACACGGGAAAAAACCTGGTGTGGCGCACTCACACAACTTTCCTTGCCGTTATGAAAATTGATCACCTGACGCTAGTGTTCACGCGCATATCAAGTCTGTACTATTCAAAGATCTGCCAGCTGGTGACAGGACAATAACGCTGGAGACACACGAAGTCTGCTATCTCTTCATAGTAAATGATTTAATAGAATCAACAGTTGCCAACCGTTTGCATTATTGAATAAACACATTTTCTCGAATTTCGAGCTTATTTTCAATTTTAGGTGGAAATGTCACTGAACATTAATTGTAGATATTTTTATGCTCAATCTTTTCCACTTGGAATTTTTTGTTTAAATTGTATCTGAAGCCTGATAGTCGGTAATCCAAAATCACACTTTGCATTGATGGGGGCGGAGCTCCTGAAATTTTTACAGATATGGGACTTGTGACAGTTGATGGAGCTTATCAATGACTATTTCAGGTATGAATTTGATCAAAATCGTTGGAGCCATTTTCGAGAAAATTGCGAAAAACCCTGTTTTTGACAACATTTTCGCCATTTTAGCCGCCATCTTGAATTGGATTTGTTCGAAATTGTTCGAACACACACACACACACACACACACACACACACCACACACACACACACACACACACACCACACACACACACACACACACACACACACAAACCACTTTTTTGGACTCAGGGGACCTTAAAACGTATAGAAATTTACAAATTGGGGTACCTTAATTTTTTTCGGAAAGCAATACTTTCCTTACCTATGGTAATAGGGCAAGGAAAGTAAAATACTTGCGGTAATCGAATATTCTCATTACTGAAACATTTTTGCCTCGCATTATCCGCATTGAACTTCATAGTTTCATGATTTATATCTGATGAATTATTGAATTTGGAATAATGCAGATGCTAATCCATTTCAAATTACATTCTGGTTGTCACTCTCTATTTGAATGGGACATTGTGGGAATGGTTTGTGAATATTGTAACAGAAGCAGAGATAGCAGGAGCTGCTCCTGAAAATATCAATGAAACATGAATGAATGCTTGAATGAATATCAGTTGTTGTGGAGTGCCGAATGCCTTTGGTAAGAGATACTTTGGACCTCTATCATGAATTTATAAATATTGTAACCCACTTTCGACCAACACTTTCTACAATCCATCGTTTTCCAGTCAACATATGATTATAATTTCAAATATTTATCATAATATTTTCTACATTCTACTAGACTAAATATTTGTTGTATCTATAACAAAACTTTTTCCAAACAATATAAAAAAACACAGTTCTATTCTTGTCAAATCCACATTCATTAAGCTGCATTTATACCAAAGTTATTAACAAAATGTTAATTTTTCCGTCCTTATAGATTCTATTATATTGAACGGAGTTTGAAAACACTTATGTATATCATGTGTATGATAAGTAATGTTCAATCTAATAGAATCTTCAAGGACCGAAAAAGAACATTTTGTTAATAACTTTGGTGTAAACACAGCTTAAGATTAGTATTTGTCTTAGATTGATTAGACTTGACCAGATTTATCATGATGAGACTTGACCAGTTTGTGAAGAAAAATCTAGATTCATTCACTTTGGCTAATGAAATTCATTGTCATGTAACAAGGAGAGACCAGAATATATGGGTAATATATAGTCAAGAATATATTCCAGTCAAGATTCAGATTGGAGAGAACAAGTAGAAGCTTTCCCTCATCTGGTATTAGGTTTTTTAATATGCTACCTAACGAAATAAGAAGCCTGCCCCTTGTGACATTCAATAGAAGGCTGAAGTCATGGTTGATCTCCAACCCCTTCTATTCTATTAATGAATTCAGGGAGGCCAACCTCAATTCGATGATTGCCAGCTCATCTGTACAGTAATTATTTTATTTATTATATTCGCAAGTTAACCACATCACATTTTTATGCTTTACTAATTTCATCTCTGAGGATTAAAACTTTTGAGTATTTTGCATGTATTATATTTCTATAGACTAAGTTTAGCGCATTCTATGATAATAGTAATTTAAGTTAATAATATATTTGTTATTGTAATAATATGGATTATCTGTAAATTGACCTAGCCTAATGTACTTAATGTATTTTTTTGGCTGAAATAAATCATTGAATCAATGAATCAGACTTGTACAATAAAAATGTAGATTTTACAAACTCAAAACATGTGCTCCCATATTGTTGTAATAAATAAATAAACCTGTTTTTTCAATTATAGAGAAATTCCACACTTGTTATCCAACAAATCCTATCCAAAGAATATTTATGATTGGCAACCAACTTCAATTTAATTGTAGATTATCAGTGTCACGACATTGTTTAGTTGAAGAATATTGCGCAATAGAAGTGTACTATAAATGTGAAACATTTAAAATGGTTATGTTTCTAATTCATGGAACACAATGTAATTCGTGTCGCATTTTAGCGTAATGAGTGCGTTGTTCTATATTGTGAAAGATTCATAATACGGAGAATCCAAGTATTCTTATGACTGAGACAGGGGTTTGATATTTTTATTACTTGCATCACGCGAAAGCTTCAGAATTACTTTCTCATGACACAACAAATGAATTCGCATTGTTTATTCCGATATTTTCCATTTTTTCATCATTAACTGAACGAGAATATTCGTTCGATCTCAGTTATTGTTCTCAGATATTTTAAGAAGCAGGGGATTCAAGCCCGATTTTCATTGATAGATATCCATAATACGCTATAGTGAGGTTCACGTTATAATGGCAGTGGAGAAAGATAGGAGAAAAACGTTGCCGATCCGCACTGTCTTGTCAATGATTTCTTGACGGTAGCTGATACAGTTTTATTAATGTAATATTAATTGTTCAATATCGGGGCACCGAGCTTCGCTCGTTATTTATTTATTGACTTTTGATAAACCGATCACAATTTTCTTTAAAATGATTGGGGAAGGACTTACAGGCACAGCCCAAAACTGTTTCTCCCCCGAATTTTGATTTGTACACTATAAATAGTCCAGAAAATAGGTTATGTTCCATACACTTGAATTCAGGTTAAAGTTTTTTTTCAAACATTAAAAGAAAGTTCTAATTTAGTTTATTCACAAACCAAATGAAATAACAAAATAAAACTCACTAATCACTTGAAATTGTCAAATAATGATCAACTTTGAAAATTATTATATACTCTAGTTTAGGAGGATTATCATGTCATGTCAACAAATCAGATTATGTTGATCAAGTCGATTAAATTGTCTAGTGCGATAACATTTCTTGCTGCTTGATTATGATTACTCAGCTGGAAATAATTTTGTCTCTCTCCCACACAGGCACACTCATCTTCTGTATTCGAGAGGTGACGAAATTATCATCTGTTTTTCCAAGGATGAATTATCCTTTTCATGTCCTTCAGCAAGTTTTCCCAGGGATGAGACCTAGTGCAATCGAATTTTTATATCATAAACCTACCAATTCAATTTATATCATAACCTATTCCAAATTTCGTGAAAATCGTTAGAGCCGTTTTCGAGATCCGTTGAACATAAATAACCATATTATCAGATATCGAGAGACGACGAAATTATCATCTGTTATTCCAAGGATGAATTATCCTTTTCATGTCCTTCAGCGAGTTTTCCTGGCGATGAGACCTAGTGCAATCGAATTTTTATATCATAAACCTACCAATCCAATTTATATCATAACCTATTCCAAATTTCGTGAAAATCGTTAGAGCCGTTTTCGAGATCCGTTGAACATAAATAACCATATTATCAGATAAGCAGATAACCAGATATAGAAATATAAAAATATAAACAGACATACAGAAATTGCTCGCTTAATATAATAGGATTCTCGTTTAAATAATCAATTATATCTAATCCAATTTATATCATAACCTATTCCAAATCTCGTGAAAATCGTTAGAGCCGTTTTCGAGATCCGTTGAACATAAATAACCATATAATCAGATAACCAGATATAGAAATATAAAAATATAAACAGACAAACAGAAATTGCTCGCTTAATATAATAGGATTCTCGTTTAAATAATCAATTATATTTTATTAAGCAAGGAATTATATTTTTCAATAATTTCATAATTGATTTTCATAATTTATTAAGGTGGAATATTTTGTTAATTAACTATCAATTCTACATTTTTAAAAGCCGATCTGGCAACAGAGCAAAGCAAGAAAAAGATAGCGTTATCCGCTTTGTTGAATGATACACAAGGATAGCAATACCATTGCTAATCAAACACTGTCATTATAACGTGGACCTCACCATAGGACAGAGTTGCATCGCATTCAAGATCAAGTAAGTTTGATCACTGGTGTTCCAACTTTTATTATAAGAATTTCAAATTGGAAATTCATTTGAAAAATCCCTGTGAACAGTTCAGAATCCAAAATTCTTTATAACGCGGGTCTTTTTAGATACCATCTAACCCTAATGACAGTTTGAATAACCCTAATGACAGATTCTGAACAGTTCAGAATTCAAAATTCTTTATAACCCGGGTCTTTTTAGATACCATCTAACCCTAATGACAGTTTGAATAACCCTAATGACAGATTCTGAACAGTTCAGAATCCAAAATTCTTTATAACGCGGGTCTTTTCAGATACCATCTAACCCTAATGACAGTTTGAATAACCCTAATGACAGATTCTGAACAGTTCAGAATCCAAAATTCTTTATAACCCGGGTCTTTTCAGATACCATATAACCCTAATGGTAACACAATGGCTCAATTAAAGTCATGTTCTGTGATTCTAAATATAATAATGAATGAGAAATGATACAACTGATTTTGTATCGGCTGGGCGCTCGTTCTTAGATTTCATTTCATCATCTATCATAAATTCATTAAAATCATTACGAATGCGTTTGTGCGGCATTGTCATTCATTCCCTCATTATAGCCTAGGATTAAAATACTCGTAAAGAGTTGCTTTGAAAATAAATAAATAAATAAAGAATACTAGATTTTGTTCAACCACAGATTTATCAAAAATCGAGATACCGGTTTTGGTTGTAACACCATTATCAATCAATCCCTGGTAAACTTAAACTAAAAGTAAAGAGCAAAGTTATTTCAATTATTAACGGCCGAGTACCGCTATTGGTGGAAGCCGTGACTGATCTAGGTGGACGTCTATGATTGGCCTGGACAAGCCCCTCCCCAATTAGCGGTTCTGACTATACGAAATTACGATTATCGAACAGCAAACACAGCGGTGAACGATTATTGAATATTTTAATATTTGAAGACTGAAAATTTTGTGAAGTGAAGAACTACAAGACTTTTAACCTATTTCGGACTATGTACATTTTTTGAGCGGTCCATTTAGATGTACTACGTAGAGGTTCCACTGTATTTCATCTTTGATTATGTGAATATTTTCTATTTTAGTGATAATAATGTGAAATATTTCTTCTATGTTTGGTTTTGAAGCATCTAAATTTAAAGATCTACAATGTGAAAATAATTGAGGACTGAAAGTTTCGTGAAGTGAATAACTACAAGACTTAACCAATTTCGGATTTCTTCTATGTTTGGTTTTGGAGTATCTAAATTTAAAGATCTACTCTGTGAAAATAATTGAGGACTGGAAGTTTTGTGAAGTGAAGACTTAACCTATTTCGGACAATGTGTAACCCTATCAAAATTTGGGAGAGGAATAGCACAAGGCTACCTTATTTTATCTCTCCCTATCATTTTGATGATGTACTAATTGTATGAATGAATATAAGTTATTTGTAACGGAATGAATATACGAAATGAAAAGAAATATGTTACAGGAGCGTGAAAAACCAAAGGGATAAAAATACAGTAAACAATATTTCTAACGAACACGGTTCATGGTAAGACAAGATTGGCAGTATCATATTGGTTTATTCATATTTCAGAGGCCCTGAAATTGACCAGTTGCGACCTGAAAACACCAGACCTGAGTCAGCCAGGTCACACGATATTATTATTATTATTAATATTATTATTATTATTATTGTTTAAATAAATCTAATAGTTTAAAACTCAACTAACTGTGAAAATTATCCTGTATTACTTAAGTGATTTCTAAAGCCTTCAGAATATCAGAATGTCTGTTTTTATTATTAGAATACAGGAACTCAACATTATTCTCGGCCTTGGACTTGTGATAGTTTGCCATCAAATGTTCAGCAAAGTTAGAATCACTATAACATTGTAATCTCTGATGTATGTTTTTTGACCCTACTTTTGAAACATCTATCTGCCTGAACGATATGCAATTGCCACATTGAAGTCTATACACCCCACTCAAAATATTACAAATATTACTCATAACAAATAAATAAATAAATAAATAACTCATATATAAATTACTCATAATAAATACTCATAATAAATTACTCATTATTATGAATATTACTCATTTTACACACCAAATGATTCTAAATATTCAATAAAAGGTAAGAAAAAGTAACTGGATGTTCTAGCACAATTCCTGACTGCTGTCACAAAGTAGTATTTGTGATGAAAGAAATGTGACTCCACCTGTCATATTATTTATTCCTCTGTGTTGTTTTTCAAATTGAAGTTCAGTGATTATTGTATGTTTCTCAAATTACAACTTTGAAATTGTGTGAACATAACTGGTATTCAGTTGCTTCAGTTGTTCAGTGATTATTGTATGCTTCTCAAATTACAACTTTGAAATTGTGTGAACATAACTGGTATTCAGTTGCTTCAGTTGTTCAGTGATTATTGTATGTTTCTAAAATTACAACTTTGAAATTGTGTGAACCTAACAGGTATTCAGTTTCTTCATGATGAAATTATACAGTAGTGCTGGGATTATCATCCATACCACGAACCTCATAAATTGAGGGTGGAATTGTTGTTTACAGCACAACCACTCTGAGTATTTTATGATGGTGCTGCTGGAA
Organism: Nilaparvata lugens; assembly: GCF_014356525.2. Taxonomy (NCBI): domain Eukaryota; kingdom Metazoa; phylum Arthropoda; class Insecta; order Hemiptera; family Delphacidae; genus Nilaparvata; species Nilaparvata lugens. The sequence goes on along the minus strand of NC_052508.1, from coordinate 68,213,345 downwards.
TTTCAGACAGAAGAGCGTAGATATGCAAATTATTAGAGTGCTCAGTTGGCCACTGGCTGAATCAATTTCTGTATTGTACGAGAATAATTAACCCGGCCCTGACGTTTCGCAGGTATTTCCATTTATTCAGGTATATTTGAAAGGAATTTCTAAATATTGCTATTTTTTTCCTGAAAATGGAGTGTTTTTGAATCGGCTAGCTACTGCGGTGTAACTTGTTCGAATCTGTTTCAGTCTGTATGTGTAATAAACTGAAATAAATGTTGCTAATGGGAGTTGTATTTGAAAACAAAAACGGAGATATGAGGAGGGAGAGAGAAATTGTTATGGGCAGAGATTGAATATACTACAGTGAGGTCCACGTTATAATGGCAGTGTTTGATTGGTAATCCTTGTCTATCATTCAACAAAGTGGATACCGTAGCACTATCTCTTTCTTACTTTGCTCTTTTGCTAGATCGTCTTATAACAAAGTAGAATTGATAATTGATGAACAAAATATTTCATTTTGACTATGAAAATTCATAATAAAAATATTGAAAAATATAATTTCTTGCTTGATAAAATGTAATTGATTATTTTAAACGAGAATAAATCGTTAACATTACATCAATAAACCTGTATCAGCTACCATCTATAGAAGTCATTGACAAGATAGAGGATCGGCAACGTTTTTCTCCTATCTTTCTCCACTGCCATTATAACGTGGACCTCAGCACCCCACTATAGTTGGCCGGAAAATTAGTCCATGCCTATTGTACTGATTTACATGAACTTGTAATGTTACATTATATGGATGACTGGAACTTAATAGGTTCCTCTGTACCTGGGTCAGTTCTTGGAAAATGGAAATGACACTCAAGAATATCCTTCCCATTAACACTCTACTTGAAGATAGAGACTGTGAGTGAGACAAAGAGAGAGATTTAGATCCTGATTCCTTTATCCATGTGTTCAACAAAACAAAATTCAACTTATGTTCTAGGGTTGAAAATAATCACCAGTAGGAGTAAAACAACATATACGACTGAAGAATTTTACAATAATATTGAGCAAAGAAAAATGATGAAATATGAGGTATTACTGTATTGGACCTTCAAATAGAGAGAGAGATAGAGATTGATTGATTGATTGAATACTTTATTTATGTAGATTACAATATATACTGGCTTATACACCTATATACAATAGCTTACAATACAGCAAAATTATAGATGAATTTACATAATATAGACTAAGAAAATAATTATTGAACTGTATATGATATGAAAAAGCAATTTGTAATATTATAACTATAGATAATAATCATATTGTTATGCATCTACATAAATTGGCGGAGCTTTGTACATATCAATGTCCATTCTTCGGAAAGAATATTAAAAATATCCTCCCCACTAACTCTCTACCAAAACGTTAATTTCGTTATTTAAAGTAAGGATTTATTTATTAATGGAAATATTGTAAAAGTTCTAATCAATATGAATATTAAAGAGAAAAAAAACAGAAAATTGATAAAGTAAAATAATTATATAGGTAGATAAGATCAAATAATATATACAGCAGTATGCAGTGGATAATTGAAATAACATTCAGAGAGAGATAGATAGAGAGAGAGAGAGAGAGTGTGAGAGAGTGAGAGAGAGTGAGTGTGAGAGAGAGTGAGAGCGAGCGAGAGAATGAGTCTGATGAAGACAGCAGGAATGATAAAGAATGCCAAAAACATAGTGTAGCAATAACGAACCAATGACAGCTAGCCACGCCTCCTAGCTCTCTATAGTCTCTATACTCTCTTCTGATTGGTTGATTGGAACACCTACTGGTGTAGTTCTCGATACTGCAAGTAGGTGGCTCCAGCTACTGGGTTGTTACATGTTCATAAATTTCCAAGTCCAAGTCCGAATTAAACTATTCTGAGTCTAACCGTAATTTAACCGTGATTAAACTATTGAGCCAACAGGGCAGGAGAACACGCTCATGAACTATTTTACTGATTTTATGTCAAGAAATAGAACTCTACAGAATGCAGGTACATTGCAACATTGGTTCACTCCGTTTGAGTAGATAAGTCGGAATCAAAGTTCAAGACAGCTGGAATTAAATGTCTAAATCAAATAAATCTATTATTTCTGATCAGATCAATATTGTTATGATACTCTATTGTCATTATAAATGAGTCCCTTTATTAAATGAAATTACATTACACTTATACAAGTAATCTACAATAATCACGTCGGCATATACTCCATGGCAAAGTGCCGTCAGGAAGAGTTGGTAAGCTGCTTTTTTACATAAGTTTTCTTTTAATGGATCGTCATTATAATTATCATCATCCACTGTATTGCAAACACTAATGTATAAACAATATTGTTGTAAACTGTGTGATGAATTTTTCAAATAGATCTCATGAGAAGAGAGAAAAATTGTGATTACATTTTAAAATGAAAAGAATTTGCTAAAGGAATAGTTAGCGACCGAGCGATAAAGCTTACTTATCAATAACTGTATATTTGATAAGAGTACCGTTCTGTACTGAATATTTTTCTAGGAAAATTATTCAATAAAATTATAATTATTTTGCGAATAAAGCACAAATTATTTACGAATTGCTCACTGATTTTGAGGTTACACTTTGTTTACTATCGATCAGATGTTTTTAAAACAGTTCGAACGCAGCTGACTGATTCAAAGCATTGTCAAATATCATACCGGTTCTCATGCAAGGTAAAATATCATTCCTAAAAATTATAAAACTATCAATAAAGGATCAAGAATTTCAAATAAAAAAATAAAATGTATGTATTATTGTTGAAATTATTTATTATTTAAGAAACTGTATTATGCGTCAGGTCTTATTGTAACTAAATAGGTCATAGCATGAAATTATATTATTGATAAAATGGCAGAAATTAATTATAATAATCTCAAACCTAATAAAAATTGTACAAGAATATTAATTATTAATAATTTAATTCAACTGAACCACATGGTAATTAAATCTCTTTGGTAGGTCTAAACCAATCACAGTGCATAGAAATAGCACCAAGACGGTGATCGTTTGAAAGCAACACATGTTAATCTATTATCAGACACCAACCCTGCCTTATCAGTTACACTAGCACATGTACATTGTATGAGAGGAACTATGTCTATAAGATTAAGCAGTTTTAAGAATTACATAAATTAAATTATTATTGTAATTAAAGGAATTGTATTCTACTACTTGCCACTGACGTCATGTTTACGTCACAAGCGTTCTACCAATGGCAAATTTTTATGCAAATTATTACATTGAGATTCCGAGAAGCAAGGTCTAGCCTAAAGGCTTAGAGAAACAGCAGCACTTCCCTTTTGAAATCCTTACCGTGTAGATCTCTTTCATAGTTACCAAAGACCTATTTGTAAAATTTCTTGTTCGATTTTTAAATGTTCTATTTGTGAGCCGATATTTTAGGCCAATCTATTTGTTATTTATAAATTTCTGTTTTCATCAATCGATAAATTTAAAAGCTTAAAGTAAACTATCTCTTAATTAATTCGGTGAAGGAAATATTAAATTAAAATTCCCCACGTGCTGAAACCGAAGCCTGGATTGCCGCCGATCAAACGATTTTTTGATCTAAAGAAGAAAACCACGACGACCAAGGAATTTCACGTGAGTTATAAGTCATAAGGGGCCCCAATCTACGCTTCGAAAATATTTCAGTGCAGAAACATAAATTTTTTCTTCGTTAAATTATTGGCCACGCCGACAAGCGCTTTAACATTTAAGAGCCTAGAATTTATTCACATTTAATTTATAAGAATTTGTAGTTGATTAACTATCCTCCGCTGCCTGAACCACGACCCCGAACATTTTAAAAAATATTTCTATAATTCATTTTTTCACTATTTTTTCAAACTGTTAAATTTTATCAATTGTAAAATTCTGTTGAATCACGCATGGTATCATGCAAGCACAAGAAAATTTTTAACTATTCTATTAATGCTAAATTATTATCAACCTGTGAATCAAATTCTGAATCTGCACTGTATGATTACATATTTTATTATAATATATTTCAGTTTTGTTAATTCGCTTTCTGAGTTCGATTATTTCTTAAGCCTGTCAATTATTGTGTCTGATACGTTCTATATCATCAAGAACCGATCGAATACGATCATTGGAATAATTGAATCAAGCTGGATATTGGAACAGGTCTAAGTGGATGTAGCGAGTGGGGTCAGATCGAGATATTTATTCTTTGTCCTTACCTGCTCATATATCAGCTTTTATCTGTTACCTACCTCGAATTTGGAGCGAACACATCAATTGCACAGCAGTGGCAGACATAGATCATATAAATTCCTACAATAGAGCTTAAAACCCGACAAGACTCTGTTCTCGAAGTATATTCTGAACGATATTGGGTTCAAATACCGTATTTTTAATCCTTCAGAACTTATTAGAGACGCAGTCCCGTAAATTAGCTACATCGGGATTTTTACTCGACCTGTATGATTTTGTATGCTCATTCTTCACAGGTAATAATTTTAAGGTATCCGTATTCAGTGTTTAGCGATCGCTACACTGCTTATAAAAAATTTTCATCATTATACAATTTGTCATTAGAGGAATCAAGGGTGAGCGAGCGTTTAGGCCTCCCGCGATTCCGACAATTGTATTGAGTCTTGTAGTGGGTCAATCAGTCTGGTGTTCACTCAGCGTCCACGCACGCAATTACAAAATTTATAGCCGCTACTCCATTGACTCAGTACAAGATTCACTCTACATGTGTGAAGCCGTTAAAAAACGCACCACATGATTTGCCGGCCCAACGTGAGGCATTTAAATACAGCATTACATCACCCTACGTGTGTTGTCCTATCCTTGGAGGTGAGAGTGACTCCCCCAGGAAGAGCTCCACATGATTTGGCGCCCAACAGTGATAGGCATTGAAGAGGTGGATAATCGACTGCGAGGACTATTTAGTTGCTCAGTATACTATAGCGCTGACAACGGGAAAATTTTTTTTTTTTTTGAAAAATTCATGGTTGTGAATTTCTTCAAATTTAATATTAACTGTTCACTGTTATATAAAATAACAAGACGTACCATACCCAATTTTTGAACAGAAAAGAAGTTTATCGATTGATGAATTTTTAGAGAAAGAATCGAACTCAGAATTTTATTATCGTGTTATTCGAAAATTGGTCATACTATAAGTCATAGGTTTAAGAAACACCATAAGAAAGGTCATATTATTTGAAGAATATTAGGTCTATATTGAAACAATTTATAAATATTTACAGAAAAGAGGATTGAAGTTATTTACATTTTTAAAAGTTTTTAAAACATAAAGAGGGAAGTAAAATTAAATCACGGATATATTGCGGAATAATTTAAGCAGAGTATCACTGCTTTTATATAAAATTGTGCAAAGAACACTAGCCTATATATTGAATTGCGGCAAGAAATTATAAGAGCAAAATATTTATAATAATAATAATAATAAATTGTAAGAGGCGTACCTTTGTCATTGCATTATCCATTTAGTATCCTGTATGTTATTTTCGTTTTATGTTAACGATATTGCTAATTTGATTCACTTCACCACTGAACATATTGTTGAATCACACTTTTGTATTTCTTCATTGAACGAATTTTTCACACTATTTCAATTTTTGATCACTCATATATAATCATTTCACATAACCTCACATGTTTGTAGTCGTTTCAACGCACTTGCATCGTTATAACCGTCAATAAATAAATTATGGAAGGTCCACACCGCATCCTGGAGGCCACGTCAGCGATTTCAGAGAAGGAGGATGTCGCGCGGGTTAAACGCCCATGCATTGCCGTTCCAGAGGTCCGGACGCCCGCATCTCATGTCATAGAACCATTGCCGCCAACCAAAGACCACACACCCGCCCCTTCCGTGTTACAGATGAGTCTCATCCTGGAAGCATTGAACGATATGATCAAAGAAAGGAAACAACTGAACGAAACACTAAACAATATAAATAAGAACTACGACCAAATAAAGGAAGTCAAACAAGCAAGCGGACGTGATACATGTATGGAAGACCAACCTACCGAGAATGTCAACACTGAAGTCGCGCCGCACCCCGCAGAACGCCGAGAGGGACCAGCCGACATCACCCGCCAGGACGAGGACGACATCCATCAGGTAGAGGGACAGCCCATACCACCGCGCGCCGGACACCAGGAGTCCAAGGACGTTGCCCGCCGAGTGGAAGAGCAGCCCGGACCGCCGACCGCACGTATCTCCCATCCACCAAGGACAGCACCTGCAACACATCAAATCAGTATCCATCAAAAACAATCAGAAAACAACGTTAGAACAATTAAAATCCGCATAAAGTCAAGACCACACACAAGCAGCAAAACAATTCAAGAAAGAAGAAGAATATCTAGAAGAACCTACAACCACCGCCGTCATATAAAGGCTGAAATCCTATATCAAACATTGTACCAACATGCAAGGAAAAAGGAAGACAATATCCAGAAGGACCTACAATCACCGCAGTCATGTCCGGTTAAAGTCAAGCCGACTGTACACCAGCATGCAGGAAAGAAAAATATCATCAAGAAAAACACACAGACACCACCGGCATGTCAGGTTTAAAAATAACAAACTACATGTCACCGGTAAACAAAGAAGGACAACATTGGCTGAAGAGATCTACCTACTTCGCAGGCACATTCGTTTTAAGCAAAGTTTAATAAAACGGATAGTTGCAAATTGGAACGGAAACCTTGAAATAAATCAGAAATCAAATTTAGATGGGGGCTTGAGGAAATAATAATCTTTTAATCAATTGGAAGCTACGTTGTGAACCACATGAATTATCAAACACTTCATAATCACAGCCTACCCATCAAATCATATCCTTGCATACTGGCATCTTTTTACTGCAGCCTAATCATAATCAACATAACCTAAACTTCGCCGCATCTCATCTAATAAACAACAATCCACTTCAAATGAAGAAATTATTATCAACTTTAATAACAGAAGAAAATAAAACTACGAAACAACTTTAAGAATTTACCAACCTAATCAAGCCATCTGCCTCATGTTACAATCATCACCGAAACAATCGCCTGGTATCATCTGCACAACTGAAAAATAGAAACAAGAATTATAGCATCCACGGAAAATAATTATAAATTAGAAATAACATGAAAATTAGCAGTGAATAGGAGGAAAGAAAATAAACAAAGTTTATTTGAAAAAATGTGTAAATCTAACCTTGAAATACAGAATCAATAGAAAAAATCTATTCAGAACCAACGCCTGTTCGATAATTTTCTTCGTCCCACCAACCAATGTGTACGAAATCCTGGAGTCAATGTTAATGGAATCAAAGCAATATCGTTATTAATTAATGTAACCTATTATTTAATGTGAAATTATAAGTAAAAAACGCAACCAAAAATATATATTTATGTTAATTTGCACGAAATGCGCATGTTCTGTGTCATATAAATGTATTGCTAAAAAAGCTAAAAAGAAAATGAAATTCTTACCTTCAAATGTGAAATTTATTACTGTTGCATCAAAAGATCATGAATTGTAATTCAAATTGATAAATGTAATCTTAAGGACTTAATATTTGTAACCAACATTGATAAAAATCAAGAAAGCCATTTCAAGTGTAATCCTGTTTGTACGCAACGTACTAAGCGCAAATAAGAAATTGCTCGAGTCAAACGGTAGACGATTGTCAAGTCACCGAAGTAAAATCACACTCTCACCCAATTTATGTAAAAACCAAACCAAAGAGTCGAAACCTGTAATAACTATGAAAAAATGATGAAAGTCTATATTTGTTGCAAATACTGTTCAAATCTTAAGAAGTAATATGTGAAATCTTGTATAGTGTTATAGTTATGGGTCTGCTCATAAGCCACCCGTGAATGGAAGTTGTGGAGTTGTTTTTAATGAAGGATCCTAAGAGACCTCATTAATTATTGTATTTCGATTGTATCCAATGAAAGGAACAATCAATTATTTATTTTTTCGTAGCCAAAAGTGCACGATATATTGTTTTTAGTGTTAAGTGTTGAGTTTTCGTAGAAGTAAGGAGATGAAATAGTGTATTCATCACAATATCGGATTTTTCAAATAGTCATTGTTTCGACTCGTCTCCCAATTACCTATTTAAAATATCCTGGGGGCTTTTGTGTGATGAATTTTCAAATAGATCTCATGAGAAGAGAGAAAAATTGTGATTACCTTTTAAAATGAAAGAATTTGCTAAAGGAATAGTTAGCGACCGAGCGATAAAGCTTACTTATCAATAACTGTATATTTGATAAGAGTACCGTTCTGTACTGAATATTTTTCTAGGAAAATTATTCAATAAAATTATAATTATTTTGCGAATAAAGCACAAATTATTTACGAATGCTCACTGATTTTGAGGTTACACTTTGTTTACTATCGATCAGATGTTTTTAAAACAGTTCGAACGCAGCTGACTGATTCAAAGCATTGTCAAATATCATACCGGTTCTCATGCAAGGTAAAATATCATTCTAAAAATTATAAAACTATCAATAAAGGATCAAGAATTTCAAATAAAAAAATAAAATGTATGTATTATGTTGAAATTATTTATTATTTAAGAAACTGTATTATGCGTCAGGTCTTATTGTAACTAAATAGGTCATAGCATGAAATTATATTATTGATAAAATGGCAGAAATTAATTATAATAATCTCAAACCTAATAAAAATTGTACAAGAATATTAATTTATTAATAATTTAATTCAACTGAACCACATGGTAATTAAATCTCTTTGGTAGGTCTAAACCAATCACAGTGCATAGAAATAGCACCAAGACGGTGATCGTTTGAAAGCAACACATGTTAATCTATTATCAGACACCAACCCTGCCTTATCAGTTACACTAGCACATGTACATTGTATGAGAGGAACTATGTCTATAAGATTAAGCAGTTTTAAGAATTACATAATTAAATTATTATTGTAATTAAAGGAATTGTATTCTACTACTTGCCACTGACGTCATGTTTACGTCACAAGCGTTCTACCAATGGCAAATTTTTATGCAAATTATTACATTGAGATTCCGAGAAGCAAGGTCTAGCCTAAAGCTTAGAGAAAAAGCAGCACTTCCTTTTGAAATCCTTACCGTGTAGATCTCTTTCATAGTTACCAAAGACCTATTTGTAAAATTTCTTGTTCGATTTTTAAATGTTCTATTTGTGAGCCGATATTTTAGGCCAATCTATTTGTTATTTTAAATTTCTGTTTTCATCAATCGATAAATTTAAAAGCTTAAAGTAAACTATCTCTTAATTAATTCGGTGAAGGAAATATTAAATTAAAATTCCCCACGTGCTGAAACCGAAGCCTGGATTGCCGCCGATCAAACGATTTTTGATCTAAAGAAGAAAACCACGACGACCAAGGAATTTCACGTGAGTTATAAGTCATAAGGGGCCCCAATCTACGCTTCGAAAATATTTCAGTGCAGAAACATAATTTTTTCTTCGTTAAATTATTGGCCACGCCGACAAGCGCTTTAACATTTAAGAGCTAGAATTTATTCACATTTAATTTATAAGAATTTGTAGTTGATTAACTATCCTCCGCTGCCTGAACCACGACCCCGAACATTTTAAAAAATATTTCTATAATTCATTTTTTCACTATTTTTTCAAACTGTTAAATTTTATCAATTGTAAAATTCTGTTGAATCACGCATGGTATCATGCAAGCACAAGAAAATTTTTAACTATTCTATTAATGCTAAATTATTATCAACCTGTGAATCAAATTCTGAATCTGCACTGTATGATTACATATTTTATTATAATATATTTCAGTTTTGTTAATTCGCTTTCTGAGTTCGATTATTTCTTAAGCCTGTCAATTATTGTGTCTGATACGTTCTATATCATCAAGAACCGATCGAATACGATCATTGGAATAATTGAATCAAGCTGGATATTGGAACAGGTCTAAGTGGATGTAGCGAGTGGGGTCAGATCGAGATATTTATTCTTTGTCCTTACCTGCTCATATATCAGCTTTTATCTGTTACCTACCTCGAATTTGGAGCGAACACATCAATTGCACAGCAGTGGCAGACATAGATCATATAAATTCCTACAATAGAGCTTAAAACCCGACAAGACTCTGTTCTCGAAGTATATTCTGAACGATATTGGTTCAAATACCGTATTTTTAATCCTTCAGAACTTATTAGAGACGCAGTCCCGTAAATTAGCTACATCGGGATTTTGCTCGACCTGTATGATTTTGTATGCTCATTCTTCACAGGTAATAATTTTAAGGTATCCGTATTCAGTGTTTAGCGATCGCTACACTGCTTATAAAAATTTCATCATTATACAATTTGTCATTAGAGGAATCAAGGGTGAGCGAGCGTTTAGGCCTCCCGCGATTCCGACAATTGTATTGAGTCTTGTAGTGGGTCAATCAGTCTGGTGTTCACTCAGCGTCCACGCACGCAATTACAAAATTTATAGCCGCTACTCCATTGACTCAGTACAAGATTCACTCTACATGTGTGAAGCCGTTAAAAAACGCACCACATGATTTGCCGGCCCAACGTGAGGCATTTAAATACAGCATTACATCACCCTACGTGTGTTGTCCTATCCTTGGAGGTGAGAGTGACTCCCCCCAGGAAGAGCTCCACAACTGCTACATTTCAAGAGTTTGTAACATTTTGCTTTCATGAGGATAAAACTTTTTCATTAATCCATTTGAAAACTTTGTTCATCCCTGGCTAATTGAGAAATATTGAGAATTACTATTCTTAAAACTATACTCCAAAACTACTACCACAGAATACAGCATTTTAAAGGATACCACAGAACACAGCATTATTGCTTCTACATTTCAAGTGTTTGTAACATTTTGCTCCTATGAGAATTCAATAGTGAATGCCGGTAGACAACTACTTGGTACCAAATCAAATCAAGTTTTATTCAATGATATCACTTACATGACAAATTATTGACAAATTCCATTATACAAATAATATTACAGATCATTGATTACAATACTGTTTGCTTAAGAATTAAGAAAAATCTTGTCTCCAAACAGGAATTATTTCATCATATACAATCATATATATTCTCCTTTTTCATTCATCCATTCAAAAACTCTGTTTACCCCTGGCGAATTGAGAAATATTGAACATTAATATTCCTCTAAAGCCCCGCAAAAACTAATAGATTTTTGTTCGTACGATATTTTGCCGTCCTTATGAATTCTATTAGATTAAACGGAACTTGACAAACATCATCTGTTTAATTCTTTTTGACAATTTCTTAGTCTTTTTCATTCAACTTGTAAATTCTATTAGATTAAACAGATGATTTCAAACATATGATGTTTGTCAAGTTCCGTTTAATCTGATAGAATTCATAAGGACAGCAAAATATCGTAAAAAATAAGAAATTTCTAATCATCAATAAATCAGTGGTTTTTTGACAATTTCTTACTCTTTTTCATTCAATATGAATAATTACCACAATATCAACTTCTCAACTACAAAAAAAAAAAAAGAATTTACAAGGACGGCAAGATACCGTACGAACAAAAATCGATGAGTGTGTGTGGGGCTTAAGGCTGAAAATTTGTAGCTGACAACACCATTCAATGAGAAAAAAATGTGTTCATACGAAACAAAACCTAAAAAATCACGTTTCATGATTTTTGTCGAATATGAACAGAGACCACAGTTGTTTGAAGATCATTCATGAACGCATCGAAGCTGAGAGCAAGCCCTCTTCATCAAACTTTCTGCTGTAAATAGCCAGAAAAACATGGCCGCCATAAGTGAATGATACTTTCTGTTGTGTGAGGATGGAAGGGGTATGTAAAGAGAATGGTAACAGTGTAGTGAGAGGCTTGAATCTAACATGGAACAATGTTAGTTTGGTTGGAATTTATCTTGTTTCCTCGCCAGAGGAGCAAACCATTGTTGCAGACATCCTGAAAATGCTGCGGGCTGTGAGGAAATGGGGGCGAGGATGGGTTCAAAGAGGAACAAGAGAGAAGAATGGAGGTACAGGAGGGAAGTAGAGGTGCAGAGGGAAAGAGCTGCTAGAAACCATGTTAACAATGTTGTAGTTCATATCGAGCCGCACCTCATTTCCATGGAATCTGCGCTGCAAACTCTCTCAATGACTGTGGGGCCAGCAGCCGCCAACACTGGCCGCTAAAGGCCCAATCACGCGCCTTGTTACAACAATGAAGACGCGCATTTGTGTACAGTCGCGCCTAGAATTTTGCGAATAACTTGAATGGGAAATTTATAGCTGAATTTATGTGTCTCTGGCCTATAATAGTGAGAGCTATGGGTATGCGTCCTACAACAGACTATAGTGCCGGTGCACAGCAGTCGGTTAAATTTTAATCATGATTAATTTCATGAGAACCAATCAGAGAAGGCTTTTTCGAAAAATAGTCTTCTCTGATTGGTTCTCATGAAATTAATCACGATTAAAATTTAACCGGCTGTTGTGCAACTGGGCCTATGTGGTTTGACTATTGGGCTGACTGCAGCATTGGTTTGGAATGAATATTAAAAGGTGCGTATAGACTGTTGCTCTGCTCCGCAACCGAACGTCACTCCAGCAGAGCGATTGATGATCGACCGGGGAGCAACAGTGGTTCGACCGGGGAACGCGAGAAGATCTAACATCTTCCGTAACGTTCATGATGGGTGCGTGGGCGGGGCAACTGTGGTTCGATGGAGGAACGAGGGCGGTACGAGGGAGGAGCGTGCTCGGTGCGGGTTGGAAGAGCGTATATGTGTACGCAACTCTGGGCTGACTATGCAACATAAATTTGATTTTTTATCTAATGGGTTCATCTTTTACAGTAAGGGCTAGGTAAGTAAGGGATTTTTGCCGTCCATATAAATCCTGTTAGATTAAACAGATGTTGTCGAACTGGAGATGTTTTTCAATTTCCATTAAATTTGATAGAGTTCATAAGGACGGCAGAAAATCATAATCCAAGAATCGATGTGTGTGTAACTGGCATAATAGGCTATCCTCTAGTCTATTCAACAAGTGAAAATCTCCAAATCAATTTAAGCCAGTAAAGAAAGTTTGATGAAGTTTGCTTGCTCCTAGCTTCGATGCGTTCATGAATGATCTTTAATTAACTGTGGCCTCTGTTCATATTCAACAAAAATCATGAAACGTGATTTTTTTAGGTTTTGTCTCGTATGCACACATTTTTTTCTCAGTGGATGGTGTCAGCTACAAATTTTCAGCCTCAAGCACCGCACACACACACATCGATTTTTGTCCTTCGGTATCTTGCCATCCTTATATAATTCAATTATTAATAATGTAATTTATTTATATTATATTAAACAGATGATTCCAAACAGATGATGCTTCTAAGTTCCGTTTAATCTGATAGAATTCTTAGGGACGGCAAAATATTGTCCGAACAAAAAACGATGTGTGCGTATCTAGCTTGATGATTCAAAGAATATTATGTGTTGAGAATTTTAAGTTGATTGCTGAAATCAATCGAACGTAATCGTCGAACAAACAAACCCACTAACGGACAACGACTCGGGGCCCGAATCATCAGTGAGTGCTTGTTCAATGGATGCAAGGAAATAATGTGATTAGCAACCTGAATGAATCGTTATAATTGAATCGTGTCGCTACAGACCAATTTCAAACTGTCCTAGCTGATTTGAGTTGAATTCATAAAGGTGCGTACAGATTTACGCGCCGCGGACATGAGCAATTCACTTTTAATCAGCTGATGCCAAGCTTTTTATATCTGTATCTTACCTTTTCTGTGAAAAATACAGATATAATCAGCTGATAAAAAGTGAATTGCTAATGTTCGCGGCGCGTATATCTGTACGCTGGACGGCAAAATATCGTTTGAACAAAAATCGATGTGTGTGTGCGGGGATTTACACACACATCGATTTTTGGACGTTCGATTTTTTCCGTCCTTTTGAATTCTATCAGATTAAACGGAACTTGACAAACACTATCTGTTTGACAACATATGTTTAACCTAAAATAATTTAAATATAAGAACAGCAAAAAATCGTAAGTCCACGTCCAAAAATCGATTTATGTGTAACTAGCCTTCAGTATTTCATTGATAGGAAGAAACCAAAGCATATACTATTTGTATTAACATTCAACTGGAGCACATTTTTATGTAACGTCTTTCTAAATACCGATTCTCAGTCACCTAAAGGTACATACAGACTTGTGCGCCACAAACACGCGCATTCCACTCTTCATCAGTTGGTTATTGAATCGGAATTTGTGCAAGAACAGTAAGTGCCGACCACGTTGAGTGTTTTTTAGGCGTTTTTGGACTGGCGGTGGACGATACGGCATGTCAAGAAGCTCTCAGATTGGCTGATTATTAGCTGAGCCCAATCAGTTATAATCAGCCAATCGGAGAGCTTCTTGCCATGCCGATTCATCCACCGCCAGTGCAAAAACGCATGGAAAAACTGAATGTGGTTTGTCCTGAGATACAAGTATAATTAGCATATTAATACCTATTATAAATTATTAATTTCTTCATCAGCTAATAAGAAGAGAAATGCGCGTAATCGTGGCTCATAAGTCTCTGTACGCACCTCAAGATCTGAATAAAGCTGGAAAAAGTTAATAAAATAGTATAATAGAAAATGTAAAGATATTTGGTAAACATACCGATAATAATAATATCTTCACTTGAAGTAACGAGGAAATCTATAGACATGTTGAGAAGATTTCGGAAGTGATCAGAAAGAGGAGGTTGGCGTTCTATGCTCATCTGTTTAGAATGGATCTCGGAAGACAAGGAAATAAAATATTATAAAATATAAGTGGGAGATCCAAATTGAACTGGTTTATAGATTCTTAGAAGGATGTGCAAAAATTAAATATAACAGAGGCAGATTCACTAATCACAGCAGGGCTACGGGATCAGCTTAAAGTTAATGTTTTCCCAGACGAACCCAGAATTGAAACATGGTCGTTAGAAAGACGAGTCGCTCAGAGGATGAAAGCGTATTGGAGACGAAAGCGGGAGGCTAATGTGGATAATAATAATAATAATGATGACGTTTGGGATAATTTATATATATAAAAGCGAAATGGCACTCACTCACTGACTGACTCGCTCACTCGCAGAACTAAAAATCTACCGGACCAAAAACGTTCAAATTTGGTAGGTATGTTCAGTTGACCCTTTGGAGGCGCACTAAGAAATCTTTTGGCGATATTTTAACTCTAAGGGTGGTTTTCAAGAGTTCTTTTAGCATATTCTTCTTATTCCAATATCTTAAAATTATAATTGAAATGTCCATACCATAAGTTGAGTTGACTTTGTTAGGTTGGCACCAAGTTGAAGATTGAAATGAATTTCGAGATCAAATTGACATAATACGTTCAAATTCGGTACAGAGGTTCCGCTGAGGTCTACATGCAGGCGAGCGAGGCGAGCCCGCTGATCTCATTTTTGGACGATCTAGTCGGGGGTCCAGGGGGCGGAGCCCCCTTGCTAGACGGATATGGCGAGCGGAGCAAGCCTGACGGCTAGTGGTTAATAAGTGGAAATACTGTGGTTGGCCTGTACAAAATGAAAAAAAAACATAGAAAATGTTGTTCACCAATAAAAAAGTATTTCCTTTTTGATATCACTCAATTCAAGAGAATGAGATAGTAATAGAATTGAGGGTTTTCAAATCCATTGCAATAATGACTCACTTAGGATCTTAGCATTTTCAATTCATTATGAAAATCTCCTCTCATTTATTAGCTATTTGATATTCGAATGTCTTGTTCAAGCATAAATGCAGCTCTTGATCTTCATTGGAACATTTTGAAGAATGAAATGATGATAACGGACGAAAAAAGAAGCGTTCTCCTTCTTTCAAGCCATTCATCCAATTCAGATTATGGCTATGTCAGCAGAGTATTAAAGGTACAGTTTCCTCTCCGTGGAAACTGTACCGAGGGAAAACTTCCTTCTTTTTCATTTCACCTTCTTCCTTTCCTATCGCAGAAAACACCTTCGCTCATTCCACTCGGTCGCCCAGTAATGAAAACCAAAATTGATCAATAGAAAGAGCTTCGCCGTTCTATTGTTGTTTAACGGCCGACTCATTCTCCGTACGGTTATGGCAGACCTTTTCTTCCCAAACCGCCAAGGAACACCTCACTCACTCTCACACACTCCCTCTCTCTCACTCTTGCTCACTCTCTCACCCGCAACATTCCTGTCCAAAGCCCAAAGTCCCTCCACTCTTTATCACAACAAGTTCCAAGTCTCCACCTCCTTATCGTCTTCTTTCAACACACACGTCTTTCTAACAGCTTAACCACCTTCTACCTTCTCTTTCTGTCTAATGTACTCTCTATCCTCTCTCCTTGCCCCAGTTGCTCAGAAGTAGGGCTCAGTATAGTTGGGAGCTGATGACCCTATGTGATAGAATAACAATTATTATTGCTACGTGTTTATTAATAACAAATAAGGTCCCAATTCAAAACGTGACAAACTGAAAACTTTACTTGACCTACTATTATAATCTTGAAGAATTTGAAATAGGCCTATAACCATCCTCGTAGATTAAGCATCTATATACTAAATTCAATATTAACCATAGCATTCTTTAGTTTAGAATAATAAATTATATTTCATCCATCGAAAACATATATCATTTCTCAATGATTTAGTAATGGATTTTCATAGTTGAGATCAAATATTTTGTTGATTAATCATATTTCTACATTGTTGGAAAACGAACTGACAACGTTGCGTAGTGAGAAAAGGGTAGGGCTATCTGCTTTGTCGAATGATAGACAAGGATAGCAACACCGATGTTATTCAAATACTGTCATCATAACGTGGACCTCACTATATAACACTTGTATAGACTATCCTGCTAAAAATTCTTCATTATGCACATTTTATTTGCGTTTGTGAAGTGGAAAATAGAAATGATTTAAGGATCCTGAGCCAACAATTGAACTTCCTCAATAATTTTTCGGCTCGAATTTATCCAGATCAACTGTTTCCATATTACTTGTCCAGGAAAGTTTGTTTTGAGAAAGCACTCTAATTTATGAAATGCTGGAAGAAAGTTGCGTGACACGTAATGGCAGAGATAACAAATATGGCTGGATGAACGAAGATAAGAACAATATTCACTCTCCTTGTTGTGCGTGGCCGCAGCTAGCTGTAGCAAACTGTTGAATAAAAAACTCTTTCCAACAGCCATAAATGTGAGTATAACTCATTTTAATACAGCAACTAATAATGCTCTGCAACAGAAAGATGAGATGGGCTCGCTTATGATTTGTTGTTAATGGAGATTGTTTTCATATTTATGCCGTATGCCAGCCTATGGATGTCAGTGATAATTCTGATTCTGGAGTATAAAGACAGGAAATGAGCTTAATATTTGCGATAATGGAGAAAAAAAAACAGGAAATATAAGCATGGTGATAGTATAAGCATGAGCGTAAATAACCAGCAAGTCATTGAGAGCCTGAGAAGAGATCTTCTTTTTAGAACTTCAAGTTCTGTTTTTGGACAATATTATTGACAAGACGATTCGGTTATGTGACTAACTTAGAGCCTTCTATAGTTGAATGTCAGGTGAATTATAGTTGACAACCTGATATTTGATAGAAATCTGCAAGTGTTCCTTTGAAACTATAATGAAAGGTTTTGATAAGCCATATATTCTAGACAGGAGCTATCTTTGGAACTATGGGACTAAATTAAAGCTTTTTATAGTTATAAATGTCGGGCGAAATAGTCCTAACTACCTGATACCTAATAAAAATCTGCAAGTGTTCGTTTAAAAGTATGAAAGTATAATGGAAGGATTTAATAAGCCATATATTTTAGACAGGAGTTGTCTATGGAACTATGGGACTAAATTAAAGCTTTCTATAGTTAGATGCCAGGCGAAATATTCCTAACTATCTGATAACTGATGAAGATCTTCAAGAGTTTGTTCAATTATGAATTGAAGAATTTGATAAGTCAAATATTTTAGACTGGACTTTCAAAGTAGGCTACAATATGATCCTTCAAGCACCGAACCCCGACACCTTCAATGTATACGTCTATTACAAGACTAAGTCATTTGTTTGATTATTGATATATTTACAGTGAATTTGGACATTTTTTCAGATTAATGTGAAAAATGTCCATCTTTTGTACATAATAATAAAGATGATGTCCACTAATTCAAACTTCATTGAAACAAAACTCACGAAAAACTTATATGGCGTAAATTTTCACCACACAGGTTTTTCAGAGTATAATATGAATTGTTTAAGTTTACTCATAGTTTTACTTGGGAATTTTATAAGTTTACTATAGGTTTCTACTGCAGCACAAAAGGTATAAGATGTTATTACAGTATTTGGAGCGTATAAAACATTATAGTGAAAACTGTATGTTATCAACCCCAATAAATAACATTGAAGTTTTACTATTAATTTAACAAATAATTTGAAATTTATTCTTTAAAACATGGAGATGATGTGGATCACTGAAACTAGTTGTTATAATTTGTATTTTTTATCTATTATTTTATCAATATTTCAAAGAATGGGTTCTATAATTCTATTTTATAAACATTGAAGTTGCTGTCGACTATAGCCTACCTATATCAAATTAGTAATATAAATAATTGAATCTACTGAGGTACCTTGATCAATCACGATGTTTGTTATCAGTAATGGAAGTCGACTCTGGCTCTGAAATTACCTGTAAAATAGAATAATTAATTATAAGTAATTACATTAGCATCTATTAACAGTGATTTATAAGTAATATTTCTCTATATACCTCTTCATGCATCTCCTTAGAAGCGGTAAACTTGATTTAATGATGAGTTTATTGCATGTTACATTAAAATGTATAGACAGTGATTTATAATAAACTAGCCATCAGGCTCGCTTCGCTCGCCATATCCGTCTAGCCCCGACTGGATCGTCCAAAAATGACATCAGCGGACTCTCTTCGCTCACCTGCATTTTTTCATTTGAGCATGCTTCATTCTATCAGAAAGTCAAAGTACTGAGAAAACGCAGAAAAGCTGATAAAAACGTTGGAAAAACGCTGATTTTGGGCGTATCTTTGATGAAATATTAAAGTCACCTCATCACATAATTTTTAAACCGTAGCTCTAAACCTCTGTACCAAATTTGAACATTTTCTGTCTACTACTTGATGAAAGAACTGAGTAAACGCAAAAAAACGCTAATTTTGGGCGTATCTTTGGCGTTATTTCAAATTCCTTCCAACACAACATCATTACATCCTAGCTGAGCTCCTGTACTGAATTTGAAAACATTTTCTGTTTATTTGTTCTCGATAAAGCTGAGAAAACGCTAAACAACGCTGGAAAAACGCAGATTTTGGGCGTATCTTTGGAAATTTTTCCAAATCCGTTCTTAGTGCGCCTCTAAAGGGCCAACTGAACATACCTACCAAGCTTGAACATTTTTGGTCCGGTAGATTTTCAGTTCTGCGAGTAACTGAGTGAGTCAGTCAGTGAGTGAGTGCCATTTCGCTTTTGTAATTATTAGTTAAATTTAACTTTAACCTTCTGCATTATTTCGAAATATTATGTTTTTCTTTTACTGTTTTGCAACTCTCACCAGCGGGCAAAGATTTTCTTTTTGCTGGTGATGCCTAGATTTTATATTTTATATTAATTTTATTCAAGTATATGTATGAGTAATAATTATGTTTATTTATTTATATTTTTAATGATATGTCATTTTATAAAGATTTTGTAATATGTTTTGAATATTCTAATAGGCAATAAATGAAATTGAAATCTATATAAAAGCGAAATGGCACTCACTGACTGACTGACTGACTCACTCACTCACTCGCATAACTAAAAATCTACCGGACCAAGAACGTTCAAATTTGGTAGGTATGTTCAGTTGGCCCTTTAGAGGCGCAATAAGAAATCTTTTGGCAATATTTTAACTCTAAGGGTTGTTTTTAAGGGTTTAAAGTTCGTCTTCTGGAATGTATATTCTTCTTCTCTCAATCTCTTAATTATAATTGAAATTTCCATATCATATGTTACTATAGAGCTATAATCTAGATAGAGTACCTCTTCGAAACAGTTGTTAACTGGCAACTAAATTAATAATTTTGTCAGGTTGGCATTAAGTTGAGTTGACTTTGTTAGGTTAGCACCAAGTTGAAGATTTAAATGCATTTATCGCGGAAAAATTGATTGGGCACTGCTACTTCAATCCTGGGAATATTATATTATTAGCCGTCAGGCTCGCTTCGCTCGCCATATCCGTTTAGCCAGACGTTTAGTCTGGACCCCCGACTGGATTGTCCTAACATATGATAAAAATGCTCAAATGAAAAATGCAGGCGAGCGAGCCTGCTGATCTCATTCTTGGACGATCCAGTCGGGGGTCCAGGGGGCGGAGCCCCCTGGCATGACGGATATGGCGAGCGAAGCGAGCCTGACGGCTAGTTGAAATATATATAGATAATATCTCTCCATATACCTCTCCATTCATCTCTTCACAAGCGTTGAACTCAATTTAATAACATATTTAATGGATATAAATAATTTATAATGCAGGAAGAAAGTGTAGTAGAATCAATTATGAAGCCCATAGAGAATTGCGCCTGACAGAAGAGACTGACAACTAATAACGTCAGTTACTGAGATTGAAGGGAGCTACCTGGAGTTAATTTGATCGTATTAATTCCACGGCTAATGACTGAACTTGGGCTTCATTCAGGCCTCAGTGAGGAGAACACTTTGTCTTGATACGCTATTCATTCTTCAGACGAAACAGCAACATAATGCCTTGAACCCGCAAGATAAGTGGATGAATTAGATTAAACACACGCTCTGTTAAAGACACTGTCACCCGCAGATGTATTACAACCCTGATAACATTAGATTATTGCTTGCAATCATACACAATCTGCTATCATCAGTAGTTCAATCACTCAGAGAATGAGAATTATTCATGATTAGCAGGTAACCCGTGCTCCGCAAGGGTCTATTTCAAACTTGTCGAACTGAAAACTTGACGTAATGGAATTTTGATGAATTGAAAATAGGCCTATAACCATCCTTGATATATCAGGAAACCATAGGCAATGGATTTTGAAACTTTTAAAAGTTTATTTTAAAACTTGACGTAATGGAATTTTGAAGAATTGAAAATAGCCCTATAACCATCCTTGGTTAATTAAGAGTCTATATGTAAAGTTTCAAGTTAATCATTCCAGTAGTTCAGACGTAAATTTCCTGTAGACGAATGCGGGAATGGAAGACAATGCCCGAATCATGACGTAGGAATAACGGACCAATTGCAGCAAGTCACCCCTCCCAGCACCCCATACTCTCTTCTGATTGGTGGATTGGAAAGCCTACTAGTGTAGTTCTCAATTCTGGAAGTAGGTGGCACCAGCTACTGGGTCGTTACTGAATAGTACACCTAATAATATTACTGAACCTCTGATTATCATATATTATTTTTTTTATATATATCATTATATTTATATTTATATTTATATCATTATATATATTATACATATATCATTATATTTTTCATATATTGTAATCTACATAAATAAAGTACTCAATCAATCAATCAATCAATTATCTGTAGAATTTTTCTATTGATTCGTTTCTTTATTTCGTTTTACCATGGATTTAAAGCGTTATTCTCTTATACCTTCATCTTTCATGTTCAATTTATTTTCCAATTATCACCATACAATAGTAATCGCTCAGAATTTTTATTTATAGTAGTGTTCTTAATCATAGAATAAGGGTAAGAGTATAAGGGTATAAGGGAGAATAAGGGTATATATTTTATTTTATCATGGTTTTAATGCGTTATTATCTTATTCCTCTATTTTCATGTTCAATTTTTTCACAATCATCACCATACATTGATAATCTCTCACAATTTTCATTTATAGTGGTATTCTTAATCATAGAATAAGGGTAAGAGCCATATGCTAACACTACGTTCAACGCTAAACCACGTTTACATGTAGATATATGGTTGCATTTGTCATAATATGTTTCATACGGGGTTTAAACTAACAGCTAACATTTCTTCGTTCAACCGAGTATATGCATACGGGCCTTAGAACAGAGAAGGTATATTTATATACCTTTTAGTATAGTGAGGTCCACGTTATAATGGCAGTGGAGAAAGATAGGAGACCAACGTTGCCGATCCTCTGTCTTGTCAATGCCTTCTATAGAAGGTAGCTGATACAGGTTTATTGATGTAATATTAACTGTTCATTCTCATTTAAATTGATCAATTATATTCCATTAAGCAAGAAATTAGATTTCTCAATAATTTCATAATGAATTTTCATAATTAAGATAAAATATTTTGTTAGTTAATTATCGATTCTACATTGTTAAAAGACGATCTGACATCATAGCAAAGCGAGAAAGAAATAGCGCTATCCGTTTTGTTGAATGATAGACAAGGATAGCAATACCATTCAAACCCTGCCATTATAACGTGGACCTCACTATAGTACGAAGCCTGTACTGGACTTGTTCTTGTGGGATAACAACGTTGCTGATCTTCGGTCTTGTCAATGCCTTCTATAGACGGTAGCTGATACAGGTTTATTGATGTAATATTAACTGTTCATTCTCATTTAAATTGACCAATTATATTTCATTAGGCAAGAAATTATATTTTTTTAATACTTCCATAATTAAGATTAAATATTTTGTTAATTAATTATTAATCCTACATTGTTGAAAGATGATCTGGCAACATAGCAAAGCGAGAAAGAGATGGCGCTATCCGCTTTGTTGAATGATAGACAAGGATAGCAATACCATCGCCAATCAAACACTGCCATTATAACGTGGACTTTACTATAGTTTTTTTACAATATTGATAGAAGTAAAAACTAGTGTAAGTCCCTTTTTCCTCTATGTTCGAATCTACTTGTACGAAACTATGCATTTATAGCTGCTTCAATCATAATCTTCTATCCTTCTTGTCTAATCTAATCTTCTATCCTGCTTCTTTCCATGATCATGTAAAAACTAGTATAAGTCCCTTTTTCCACTAAGTTTGAATCTACTTGATCTGAAACTATGCATTTATGGCTGCTCCATGATCATGAACTCCTGAGTTTGATATCAAATAGCTGAAGATAGAGGAAAGGGGGAACCTCGGATTGTGGCTCATATCTAATAGTTTATGTACTTAAGGGGATTACATCTCATCAAAGAGGGGAAGCTCAAACCTCGAATCCATGGGGACCTGGAAGACAATCTGGCAGAGAAGCTTTCATTGGTTGTTAATAATTTCCAATCGATATTACCAGCCTCCACCCCATTATGCCATGTTGTAGGGATGATTTTGCTGTTCGAGTTGTGTGGATCGGAGATGCAACAGTTTTACTGGCCCACAAACATTGATATGCACCAATTCCACAACGACCAACATCAAATATGTTTGCAGCAATGTTAATCCCTATTCGATTTCATGGGCTTGCAGTTTATTTTTGAATCAATTCCAGATTGGCGTTTTCCACTCGCTTACTAACAACTACTATATTGTTTGAGTATAGATTTGCACTGTGAATATTGCTGCTGGCATAGCGAGGTCCACGTTATAATAGCAGTGTTTGTTTAGCAATGGTTTTGCTGTCCTTGTCTGTCATTCAACGAAGCGGATAGCGCTATCTCTTTCTCGCTTTGCTCTGTTGCCAGATCGCCTTTCGACAATGTAAAATTAATAATTTATTAACAAAATATTTATCTTGATTATGAAAATTCATTATCAAATTATTGAAAAATAAAATTTCTTGCTTAATAAAATATAATTGATTATTTTAAACGAGAATGAACCGTTAATATTACTTCAACAAACCTGTATCAGCTACCATCTATAGAAGGCATTGAATAAATAAATAATAAATGAATAATAAATAAATAATAAATAAATAATAAATAAATGATAAATAGCTAGTAAATTGACAAGACTGATGATCGGCAACGTTTATCTCTCATCTTTCTCCACTGCCATCATGGACCACACTTTACTTTAATGTTTGAGTATAGAATTGTTGTTGATTGTAGCTGATTGCAATGTTTATTGTAGGTTTCGGCTTACAATATTCATACTCAGAGGTGAATTTTAGGATGATGATATTGCAATCCTACTCAGTTGGATGTTAAATAAGGTACATATAACCACTGTTATGTTAGCTTTCTTCATTGAATACTAGCAGGTGACCCGTGCTTCACAGGGATCCAATTGAAAACTTCACAAATTGGATACTTGACATACTGAAATCTTGAAGAATTCCAAATAGGCCTATAACCATCCTCGGTCCAATTAAAAACTTGACAACTGGACAATACTTTCCTTACCTATGGTAATAGGGCAAGGAAAGTAAAAAAACTGGAATCTCGGAGAACACACACACACACACACACACACACACACACACACACACACACACACACACACACACACACACACACACACACACACACACACACACACACACACACACACCCATACAGACCAATACCCAAAAACCACTTTTTTGGACTCAGGGGACCTTGAAACGTTAGGTCCAGTTTTCAGATTGAATTGAAGTTTTCAATTGGATCACTGTGAAGCACGGGTCACTTGCTAGTATTTAAATTTACAAATTGGGGAACTTTAGGTAGGGCAAGGAAAGTAAAAGGGTACTGATATTTTTATTTCTATTCATACATGAATGATACTGTATATGGATACACTCACGTTGACAGTGATTTTGTGAATGAATTATCAAGTAGCTGTGTAGGAATATGAATAAGAATCATTTTATTATTTGTTTTTAATACGATTGTTTTTACCAATACCATTGCTACCGTAATTAAACACTGCCATTATCACGTGGACCTGACTATAGGCTTTACAGTAAGTCATTTTCAGAGCTCACTAGTAGGGATGGTATCGAAAGACAAAACATCGATGTTTTGAACATCGATAAGTGGAAAACATCGATGTTTTAAACATCGACGGGTTGCCGTATATTTTACGGAAGACTATTATATCCTTAGAGTAACTCAGATAGTGAAATCAATTTCCTTTTTTATGTATATGTAAAAGAAAGGGACAGAGCTTTTAAAAAGTAGTTAACAATAAAGGAATATTATTGATTGGCAGCAACGAAACTGTAAGTTAATAAATTGTTTGTAAATGTAGGTAATCAGACTCTACGTTATCAACGGAGATTGATATCGATTATAAAAAGAAAATACAATAATAGTTGAGTCAGAAACCTCTCGGGATATCCTCGAAGATTCTGTCTTGGGGATTTCATCCTAAGCTAATTTTAGCAATCATTGTTACTCATAATCGTATTCATTCAATACCTGATAGTTTTATTTAGGAAATGAGAATGAATAGAGGCGTTTTTTTATGACTATCTACACTCCATACAATACGAGGTCCTCTATTCCAGAGCTAGATTAATAATTGGTATTAAACGTATGTTGAGGAAGGCACTTGTAATAAGAAAAACTCTTTCTTCCTAAGAAACGAAAAATCCGACCTCTTATTCAATTATAAATAGGTATCTAACCTTGACAAGGGCCACAGTTATGTAAATCTTCAAGAGTATCCAACAGTCTCACATAAAAATACAGAGAGCCTGATTGAAAAATTCCTTTTTGTTGGGAAAAACATCGAATGACCGATGTCTAGGTAAAACCATCGATAAGTGAAAAACATCGAACAGTAAACATCGATGGTTTCAAACATCGATGTTTGATGTTGAAACATCGATGTATCGATACCCATCCCTACTCAATAGTCACAAATCTTATCGAAACGTGTATGTCGTCTCGGAACACAAACTGCTCTTTATTGGAAAGCGTGCGTTATTTAGCTCGCAGACTAGACTACCTGATAAGTTTCATGGTATCATTACAGCCTGTATGCTACCATCCACCTTGTACTCAAGTTCACAGTCTAGTATCACAATAACCATAGAACAGTATCTAATATCGCTTGAGCCGAGTCACTTTAGAAAATGAAAATGCCCGTTGAGACAGAATAATGTTGTCGTTGCCCCAACATGGCCTCCCTAATGTCTGTCCTCCATCAAGAACAGCGCCTACGTGTTAGGAGGCCTCTCATTGGTTATGAGTGTGAAGGATAAGAAGTTTGAACGCTCCAAAAAAGGGAAAAGGCTGCCTCGTATCTGACAACATATGAGCAAAGTTTTTAACATTGTTCCTTTTCTCGGCGCCGCGCCAAAACGACGTTATCACAGTTGGCTTCAAGAAAAAATGAAAAAAGAGAGCAGCTGTGAATTAGTTTACGAAAATAATAAAACTCGGATATTGAGGGAACTGTACCTTACACTAAAACGTGACTGTTAAAATGTTCGATCACACATAGAACTGTGATGAATTATCATTATTTATCACGCTATAATCTGCTGTTTCAGATTTGCTAGCAAATTGCAGTCTAGATTTAAGAATATTACTTCACTGCAACTGAACCAATTTGAAAGTTTTCACTAACACTTAAAAAGTAGAATTTGATAGTTTAGATATTCATATGTAAACTTTATCCATAAGTAATTCTGATCTATTTTATAATATATCAAACAATGCAAAGGGAATAGCTCTTTTATAAAACTTGAACAGCAACTATCAAAGCAAAGTATCTTCTTAAAATTTATGGATTCACTGAAACTAATTGTTATAATTTGTATTCTTAATCTATTATTACACTGTCAAGAGACGAAAATTGGAGTATCTGGGACACATTATGAGGAATGGAACTAAATATCAGTTGTTGAAATGTGTAGTACAGGGTAAAGTTCTTGGCAGGAGAGGTGTTGGTAGGAGACGAATTTCCTGGTTAAAGAACTTCAGAACATGGTTTGCAGTGTCCACCCCGGAACTTTTTAGAGCGGCTGTCAACAAAGTTATAATTGCCAGAATGATTGCCAACATTCGGTAACGGATAGGCACCAGAAGAAGAATCTATTATTTTATTAATTTCAAAAAAAGGTTACTATAATTATTATATTTGATAAACAATTAAGGTAGTATAGAAGTATGAAATTTATTGAACAATGCAAATAGAATTCTTCTATTCAAAAACTAAAACCCAAGATAGCAAAGAAAGGTTGCAAAAGAGTAAAAGATCTATCAAACAATTCGAATGGATTAGTTAAATTCTAAAACTCAAACCGGAAATATGAAAGCAATGTATAAAAAATGAAAGTAGAAAATATGAGTGGAAGAGACCAAATATATGAAATATATGGATGAAAGATGCAGATTTACACTAGAAACAATGATCTTGTGGAATTTTTTCTTATTGAAGTGAAATGGAACAGATATTGTAAGTTCCACATAATTTATTTGAACCAAACTTAATGCACTTATTTCACTTTAAACTCAAACTAAATGTTTATTTCAATGCACTCAAGGCATCATCATCAGACCAAAAAAATACTACTGATGGTGATGAATGCCTAAAATACATTGAAACTTCAGTTTGGCTCAAATAAACTATGTGGAACGCACAACATCTCTACCATTCCACCGGAAGAAAGATGAATATACGGTAGATGAAAGAGAACTCTATTCTAAGAATGTGATCTGGGTGTTGATGGAAGAAGAAACTCATGATAAAGTCAATATGGATCCGAAAAAGACAATTTGGAATGGACAATCTATATTCAAGCAGGCAGACGATACGGACGAAAAAGAATATAGAACGAGATATTTCTTACAAACATATTCCTCAGATATTTCTGGAATAGGGAACGAAATATGGAGTGCTTCTCAGCACTCAACAAGTCAGCCATCCAGACGTTGAAAAGACAAGGAATAAGATGGAAGAAAGAGGAAAAGGAATACAATCTGAGAAAGGAAACGGAAGAGAGTGTGTGTGAATGAAAGATGCACAGAGAGGCAGGCTGAGATGGAGAAGAAAATAAGAAACCGATAGTGCAATAAATGAAAAAGAGTGTGTGTTTGTGTGAATGAAAAATGAACAGTGAGGCAGGCTTTGACGGGGAAGAATAGTGCAAAAAATAGGAAAAGGATTAGAGTATGAAAGAGAAGAAAATAAGAAACCGATAGTGCAATAAAATAAAAAAGTGTGTGTGTGTGTGTGAATGAAAAATGAACAGAGAGGCAGGCTTTGACGGGGAAGGATAGTGCAAAAAATAGGAAAAGGATTAGAGTATGAAAGAAAACATCCCAGAAAGCATTAGGAATTTAATAAAAGAAGAAGGAAAGAAAGAAGGATATGCTGAAAGGAAGAGAGAAAGAAATGAGAGGAAGAGAGAAGGTAGAGTTGGCGTTGACCAGCGTAGGGCGTCAGCTTGAGCCAGCCGTCGGTCGATTCTTGAATTGTTAACAGGGTTAGCTCTGAGTACGCAAACGGAATTTTTCCGACAACTTTCCGGCTGCACCGCGTATATTTAATTTAGACCTGCGTCGCAGACTCTGTACGAATCAGTTGCACGCCAGTGATTGAGAAAATGAGAATTACTCTCGTCCAGAAACGTCTAATTCACCTCAACCGACGAATAACTTTGCTGAACGAAATACGCGTAGGTGAAACGAAACCTTGATGTTCCGAGGGACGGAATTAGACCTTGTTCAGAGAGACTGGATGAGAGAGTTTGTGGTCTCACATCCAACTTGATGAGTTTTTTTACTGTAATTGAATTGCTAATTATCTTCAAAGGAATTACAGTACTATCAATGAAAAATCATCAGAACATTGATGATTTTTTAACGAATAAGTCAAGTAGCCTATTATAAAATGACAATACTGAAGAATTTAGCTTGACAGTAAGCTATAATTTCTTAAGTCGTCGAGCTTTGCGACTGAATTGTAGACTATCTTCTGAAATGATTCACTATTATTTATCACATTATATAAAATTGAATGGAAGATCAGAACAATGATGATTTTTCAACGAATAAGTCAAGTTATTATAAAATCACAATTCGAAAGAATATAGTTTGGCAGTAAGCTAGTATTTTCCATCGATGATAAATGTATGCTGTTTCATGTTATATTTGGAGAAACACATGTCTTTCATGAGGTATTGGCAAGAAAGATTCATCAAAAATACAAGCTACAATACAAAATAGGTTGAAAGTTGATGACGGTCTGTCTTTCAAGAGAGGTATTGGCATGAGAGCCAATTTGAGATACAAACTACAATACTACATAGGTTATTATGATAAGTCTATGATATTGGTTCAATCAAAGATTCAGGTTGTCTTCCACGATATCATTTTTACTGTAATGTAAATCCATTCTATTCCAATATTTGAACTCAAACTTCGAATCGAGACCTTTTTCGAAGTGAAAACATTTTGTTTCAACACACGTTTGGATACTTGATCACAAGTTTCCATTTGAAAAGTGTTTTTTTTGGTCCTTCAAAATTATTTCTTTCATATGTGAATATTCCCTATTTCAGTGATAATAATGTAAAATTTTTCTGCTATGTTTGGTTTTCAAGTAAATAAATAAATACAATTTTATTGTCAGCCAGCCAAAAAAGCACAAGACAAAGTCACACAAATAGAACATGAAATAGACAGTCACACATTAAGAGACACATTGTTACTATTACATTGCTATTTAGATTACATTTCCAAATATTACAAAGCATCTAAATTAAAAAAAAAACTACTTTGTGAAAATAATTGAGACCTGAAAATTTTGTGAAGTGAACAACTACAAGACTTAACCTATTTTATGAGTAACCTTATCTAAATTTGGGAGAGGAATAGCACAAGGTTACCTTACTTTTTCTCTTCCTATCATATTTTATGATTTATTTGTTGTATGAATTAATAAATTACAATAAAATGAAATAATATCCATTCAAAACACATGGCATAAGCTGTAATAGACTGATACTCAACAGGACCCAACCCAAACAAGATAAAACTCAGGAGTCTATTGCTATTCAGTTCCGTTAGCCTATAACTCACAGTGAATCGAGAGCTGGGCATAAATTTAATGTTTTGCCGATTTGCAGAATAAATTAACGACCTTTCAATTTTGGTCATATATGAGGGTTTTGAAGCCGAACGAGTTTTTTTTTTTGTGGAATTGATGAATTGGTGATTGTTGGATGCAATGAATCATTCAGACTGTCACTGACAAGTTTGACTGCTTCTGAAACCCTGTTACCAATGCCAAGGCATACATCAATCAGTGCATAGCTGGAGGACAATCCATATAACATATATATGTACACATGCGAATGTATATACTATTCATGTATAATATACATGTATGCTGCTCTGCTTCCTCATTTCAACCGGCCTCTCGTATGCTTTCATTCTTTATTAATTCGTACAATAAGTGAATTATCGAAATGATAGGAGAAAAAAAATAAGGTAACCATGTGCTATTCCTCTCCCAAATTTAGATAAGGTTACACATAGTCCGAAATAGGTTAAGTCTTGTAGTTGTTCACTACACAAAATTTTTAGTTCCTAATTAGTTTCACAAAGTATATTTGTGAATTTGGATGCTTCAAAACTAAACATAAGAGGAAAATCTCATTAATTATCACTAAAATGGGAAATATTCACATATTAAAGAAATAATTTTGAAGGACAGAAAAAAAACCAAACTTGATAATACTTATGTATTCCAAATCCTATTATATTAAGCGAGCAATTTCTGTATTTATAAATATATGGTTATTTTTATATCTGGTTATTTATAGCTAGAGGACAATCCGTATAACATTTATATGTACACATGCGAATGTATATACTATTCATGTATAATATACATGTATGCTGCTCTGCTTCGTCATTTCAACCGGGCCTCTCATATGCTTTTATTCTTTATTAATTCATACAATAAGAGAATTATCAAAAATGATAGGGAGAGAAAAAATAAGGTAACCTTGTGCTATTCCTCTCCCAAATTTAGATGAGGTTACACAGAGTATGAAATAGGTTATGTCTTGTTGCTGTTCACTTCACAAAATTATTAGTTCCTAATTAGTTTCACAAAGTATATTTGTAAAGTTAGATGCTTCAAAACCAAACATAAAAGAGAAATTAAATATTATTATCATTAAACAGAAACTTAATTTATCACTCAAAGAAACAATTTTGCAGGACCAAGAAAACAAAATTTCCAGTTCTTAATTAGTTTCACAAAGTAGATTTGTAAATTTAGATGCTTTAAAACCAAACATAAAAGAGAAATTAAATATTATCACTAAAACAGAAACTTAATTTATCACTTGAAGAAACAAATTTGCAGGACCAAGAAAACAAACTTGAAAATAATTATGTATTCCAAATAATTCCTGAACAGATAAACAGATCTAGACTAGTTGGATTTATATATTTTATATTAAAATAAAGGTAATTATTGGCTTATACATAGCCACTTCTAATACAAGGCCGCGGCCTACGATATTGCAACGTAGCAGTGTAGGCCTAGAATCTAATACATGATTGGTGAAAAAGATCAGCTGATATTTTTTTTAATCTTTTCCACTTTTTTAATCACCATACACTGCGACGTTGCAATATCGTAGGCCGCGGCCTTGTATTAGAGGTGGCTATGCTTATACACGTACGAAATAGGAAATTTACGAATGACGCATCATCACGTCTGAACTACTGAACCGATTAACTTGAAACTGCCATACTGATTCTCAATTCACCGAGGATGGTTATAGACCTATTTTATATTCTTCAAGTTTTCAGTTTGTGAAGGATTCAATTGGACTATTGCGGAGCATCGGTAACCTGCTAGTATAATAATAAATAATAAATAAAAAGGAAAGTGAGTTATATATGATATATGATGCTAGTATTACTTAATCCAACAAAACAAAATATTCGAAAAACTATAGCCTCAAATTTAAATGATTGGTTATTAGAATTCAAGAAGGATTAAATTATTTACAGTTCATTGCGCAGGAAACAAGTATTGCTTTTAACGTCAACCGCCTGCAGACGACGGTGCTGCAACCCGCCGTACAGCTAACAACCCGGCCGACTTACAACCATTATAGTCCAGTCACTTTAATATATTGGTGCATGCATTCATATTGTTTAGTAATAATTTTGTAAAAATTAATTAATATACATTACAATTAATATTGTAATGTAGTTTGATTTTTTAATATATTATTTGGGTACATAAGAGAAGTCCAGAACCAATTTCTTCATGCAGAATTTTCTTGTTCTAGATACAGAGTGGTCCAAAAACCTCGTATTTTCGGCTCATTTTCCAGTTTTCAGCTATTGCTGCCAAATCTAGTAATCGGACAGAAAAATTTGCTCTCGCCTTTTTTTAGATTATAACATTTTTAATACGATGAGATCATTTGGAACTCCCCATCTCCAATGAGTACTGAGTTATGATTTTTCAAAAATGAGTGAAATTTGAAGAAAAAATAGTTAGTTTTTGATCAAGTGAAACCACAGGAAGCACATAGCTTTCTCCTGTCACCCCACACCATTGAGCCGACTGTGTAAACCCACCAACTGTGTTTCTATGAGGTCATCACAAATCATAGAAGCTACACCAATGTTCGCCACAAAAAAGGCGCGCTACTACTATTTGATATTTTCTTATTCACGTATGAAATGTGTTCGATAATTTATGCTCATCATGTATATTAACTACGGTAATAGTAATGAATCTCTGAACTGTTCCCTTAATTAACTGTTTCCTCAAAGGTCTATAATATATAATATTATATTAATATATAATTAATATTGTCTATAATATATCCCAACACATATTATCATCTATAGTGATGATTTATCCATTGAATTATCTTTTCGTAAGAAATTATTCAATGCATAAAACTTCATTGTTTTAATTGTATTAATTGTTATAGTATTCTAATTTGTAATGTAATTGTTTTTGATGAATAAATTTGATTTGATTTGAATTAACTTACCTTTCCTTTTCCCTTACCTTTCCTTCATCTCCTACTTCCCATTAATTGTTCATCTCACCGCTAACAGCGTCTTGAACAGAGTTTTCATGATTCTAAACTCTTCAAAAACTCAAATACTCTACAACCTTAATTGCGCAAATATAGCCTACCCCAGTCAAGTTTTTCGTACAATTTGGAAGGTAATCATGGGAGAACAATCCATTTAGTCCCAGATTACACTGTTGCTTATTCTGAGTTCGTTGTTAAGGATATAATATAGCCTGCCACTGTGGGCATAAATACATAGCAGGGCATTGTTGTAATAGAAGCCGTTACGGTTTGGAGAACACAGAAGCCTCTACATTCTGGCTGGTTAATGTTTTCGGGTGGAAGGGGGTTGAAAAAAGGGGTGTTTGGTCTCTTTTTGAAGTGAAACTAATGTGGGAAACGTTGGAGGGGTGCAACGTGGATCGGCAAATGTATTGCGCGACCCAAAGAGAGAGCGACCGCTCAGAGTGGAACGCATTTAAAAGCGCGCGCGTTGGTCGAAGCGACGGCGATACATCAAGCTGTTTTATAACGCGAATGTCACACCGGCGGCGCGTTTATCTCTATTAGCAGACGCGCGTTTTCACGCTCGCCTTATTCTCTTCAAAAGAGACACTCACGATACATACCACACTGGATCGGTCGCGTTTCCTGAATAAAAGAGCGTTTCACGTTCACCTTCTCACTCTAACTCCTCCTCCTCCTCATTCTCCTCCTCCTCCTCTCCTTCCCCTGCACTCCCTCCTCTCACCCTCTACCACCTCCTCCTCCTCCTTCTCCTCCTCCTCATCACCTCACTCCTCCTTCTCCTTTCCTTCTCCTTCTCATCCTCCTCTTCCAAATCCTCCTCCACCTCCTCCTGTTTGGGCTTGTCAGCCCAGGAATTATTTTTTCCTACAGTTACGTTGAAAAGTGCCAATGCTGCACTGATTACAGAACGCAAAGAATCACTTTTCCGCTCTAGTGCGGGAAAAATGTTTCTGCACTCCAAATTTGCAACATGGCAACACAAAATACTTAGTAGGTTATATGGAGCAACAGTGCAGGAATCCTAGAATGTCCATTTAATTCAAGAAAATTTAATACCTCAGTCCCATTCAATATATATTGAAAGTTAAAAGTCTTAGAAGTTTGAAGTTCTATCTGTTCACATTGAATAACTGTGAATCTTTTTTGAGGATTGTACATTAGTATAAATATTAGGTAGTATAATCTTATTCTTAAGTCAGTGGTTTTTTGCCTGTCTTTCTGTTTTCATCATTTAAATAGGACATTCGCTGTCCACTGAGAAAATTTTTGAATAATATTATTTATTTTACTGTATTATTTTTTCATTAAACTTAGTTTTTTTCCATGAAAATCAATGGAAATCCATTCAATAACATTGAAATTGTTATATATAACATTGTTATAATACATTGCCAAGAAGACAAAGTACATGATTTTTACTAAAAATGCACCTCCTTTGGATGATCTCTTTGCTGGAGATGAGAGATTGGAGCAGGTAGATGCATACACATATTATCTTGGGGCCCGGGTAACTTCTAACGCTGATCACTACACTGAAATTAAAATCAGGATAGAGAGGCACGTGCTGCATTTATCAAATTGAAGAGTCTACTGATATCAAGAGATATAAAAATTGATCTCCGAATTCGTCTTCTTAAGTGTTTCGTGTTTCCAGTTCTGTTATATGGCACGGAAGCATGGACCTTGAATAAATTATGTGAAAAGAGAATTCAAGCCTTTGAGTTTTGGACCTACCGCAGAATGCTGAGAATCTCATATACAGACCATGTAACAAATGAAGAGGTTCTCATAAGAATGGAGAAAAGGCCAGAGCTCATAGGTGAAATTAAGGAACGAAAGTAAAGTATCTAGGTCACATAATGAGGGGAAAGAAATATGGAATATTGCACCTTATTATGCAAGGAAAAATAACAGGCAAGAGATCAGTGGGCAGAAGACGAATATCTTGGTTGCGCAACTTAAGGGATTGGTTCCAGTGTACATCCATGACCTATTCAGAGCAGCTGTAATAAATTAAAATCGCCATCATGATAGCCAACCTCCGCCATGGAGACGGTACATGAAGAAGAAGAAGATGATACATTACTTGTATTATACGCATTATTAAGACCGTAACTCTGCTAATTTATAATTATTAATTTTTACATAAATAAAGTTTTTTTTTGTCTAGAGCGTAGCGGTCCTACTACTCTGGTCTTTAAATTTATTTCATTTCAAGAGAATGCACTCCATAGGGCTTATGCCAGGGTGTGCTCATATTATTCCGCTTTATGTTTTTGTCATCTAAAGCAAAACATGTAATTTTCATTAGTTTTTTTTTGTATTTTTAAATGGTTAAAGTTTTGTAATAATATTATGTTGTGCGGAATGAATTATTTTTTGAATTGAAATTGAAATTGATTGAATCTTATTGATTTTATTCAGTCATGATTACATATCGAAATAAATGCTTCTCCTCAATTTGATGTTGAAAGTTGATTGTCGATTGTTATACCTTTTATTAGTGAGATTAAACACAGAAATCTCGTAACACCGTATCCTATCCTAATGCAGTTCCATTGTAGAGATCAAGATCAAGACTGTTTGCTATTTTATGTGAAGAGTTCTAATGCAGAGGATATGTATTTCCTTTCTCAGTCAGATAAGAGTGAGAAGTCGAGAGGATTTAGCAAGTGTCTGTTCTGTTCTTCTCTCGCTCTCGCACACACACACATTCCTCTCACGCACTCTATCGCACTTTCTTTCTCTCTCGGAGTTTATGACACCCAGCAGTACTCTACTGAAGCTTGCTTGCCAGCTCCTTATTAACGAGACAAGCTCAAGAAGACAGTTCCAAAATGCGAAACAAAACACATCTTATGTTTCGACTTTAATTGTGTCTTGGACTTGAACTTTTGTGTTTGTGAGACACATACATGTGTTACTGTAATGTTGGCTGCAGCAAGTTTATGAGCATGACTAACTCCACATGAAATGCAGATGTCATGTCAATACTTCTCAAGGTGCGAAAAAAAGTTGAACTCTGTCGCGGTGATGATCGAGCCACTAAACAGAAGTGGAAAATTTGAAGTCATTGATAGAGGTATGATAAACAGAGTGTCCTATGAAAGGTGTAACAACTGAATACCATGGATTCTACATCGAATTTGCAACAAAAAATGTCCAGTAAAATTTTCTTATATCGACCTTAATTTT
Organism: Nilaparvata lugens; assembly: GCF_014356525.2. Classification (NCBI taxonomy): domain Eukaryota; kingdom Metazoa; phylum Arthropoda; class Insecta; order Hemiptera; family Delphacidae; genus Nilaparvata; species Nilaparvata lugens. The sequence goes on along the minus strand of NC_052508.1, from coordinate 68,177,076 downwards.
CGAGATATCTCGATTTTTCGATATTTTTAAAAAACGTCAATAACTAGAAAACTATCATTCGAAGTCTGATTCCAAGGACATGGTTGGAAAGACGAAAAAAATTCCAATAAGAGTCATATAGTTTGTTCCTTTGTTTAACGTTTTTGAACTTTTTATGGGCGTTCAAAGTTGAAAAAAGTACATTTGTCGAGTTCAAAGCCAAATTTCAAACAGTTTGAACACTCATAAAAAGTTCAAAAACTTCAAACAAATGAACAGATTACATGAATCTTATTGGAAATTTCTTCCTCTTTCCAACCATGTCCTTGCAATTAGATTTCGATTGATTGTTCTCTAGTTATTAACGTTTTTTAAAAATATCGAAAAATCGAGATATCTCGAGAACTAAGGTCGATATAAGAAAATTTTACAGGGCATTTCTTGTTGCAAATTCAATGTAAAATCTATGGTCTCCGGCTGTTACACCTCTATTGGGACACTCTGTATATTACAAATTTCAAATTTATCGTAAAACACATACAAAATAAGAGCAATAGAGATAAGGAAGTAGGCTAGCGAGCTGAAATGCTGTTTGGACAGTAATGTCAACTTTTCCACTTAACCAACTTAAGTTCCATCTTGCTTGCAATAATACCTATGTCATCATCATCGTCATTCAAGGATTAGGCTTTGTTGGCCTGTTCCGGCATCCATTTCTTCATCGGTTGTCCGACGCCTCTTCTCCCATCGGGTTTGTAGTGCCAAGCTTGAATTGGAAGTCTATTTGGTGGCATACGAAGTAGATGGCTGGACCAGTCTTCTCTACTTTTCTTCAATATTTGCAATAAAGACTCTACTTCGGTTCGGTTCTTATTACGTCGTTTCTTATGTGATCCAACCTAGTGTAACCTCTGACTGCTCGAAGGAACCTCATTTCGGCTGCTTGAATACGGGACTCAGTTTTTACTTTCCTTGCCCTATTACCATAGGTGAGGAAAGTATTGCTTTCCGAAAAAATTAAGGTACCCTAATTTCATGTTTTCTATACGTTTCAAGGTCACCTGAGTTCAAAAAAGTGGTTTTTGGGTATTGGTCTGTATGTGTTGTGTGTGGTGTGTGTGTGTGTGTGTGTGTGTGGTGTTGTGTGTGTGTGTGTGTGTGTTGTGTGTGTGTGTGTGTGGTGTGTGTGTGTGGTGTGTGTGTGTGTGTGTGTGTGTGTGTGGTGTGTGTGTGTGTGTGTGTGTGTGTGGTGTTGTGTGTGTGTGTGGGTGTGTGTGTGTGTGTGTGTGTGTGTGGTGTGTGTGTGTGTGTGTGTGTGTGTGTGTGTGTGTGTGTGTGTGTGTGTGTGTGTGTGTGTGTGTTGTGTGTGTGGTGTGTGTGTGTGTGTGTGTGTGTGTGTGTGTGTGTGTGTGTGTGTGTGTGTGTGGTGTGTGTTGTGTGTGTGTGTGTGTGTGTGTTGTGGTGTGTGTGTGTGTTGTGTGTGTGTGTGTGTGTTGTGTGTGTGTGGGTGTGTGTGTGTGTGTGGTGTGTGTGTGTGTGTGTGTGTGTGTGTGTGTGTGTGTGTGTGTGTGTGTGTGTTGTGGTGTGTGTGTGGTGTGTGTGTGTGTGTGTGGTGTGTGTGTGTGTGGTGTGTGTGGTGTGTGTGTGTGTGTGTGTGTGTGTGGTGTGTGTGTGTGTGTGTGTGTGTGTGTGTGTGTGTGTGTGGTGTGTGTGTGTGTGTGTGTGTGTGTGTGTGTGTGGGTGTGTGTGTGTGTGTGTGTGTGTGTGTGTGTGTGTGTGTGTGTGTGTGTGTGTGTGTGTGTGTGTGTGTGTGTGTGTGTGTGTGTTGTGTGTGTGGTGTGTGTGTGTGTGTGTGTGCTCGAAGGAACCTTATTTCGGCTGCTTGAATACGGGACTCAGTTTTTCATTGTCACCCATGCTTCGCTTCCATAAGCTATTATTGGTACATCCATTAGTCTGTAGAACTTCATCTGAGTATCTATAATATAATATATATGTATTCACAATAATTATAACTGTTATCAAGTGTGCCACAATGTCAATTATCTTGGAATTTTACAACTCCATTGATTCTTCTTATTGATTCTCTTCAATTCATCATGATATCTGTCTCAAAGCTTCGGCTCTTTTCACTTCTCAAATCACCACCCCTATGCAAATCTGCACTGCCCTCGACTCAATGGTCCGCTGTTTATTGATGAGCGAGTTTTAGGGGAATGTTGTATTGAGCGAGATATATACATGAGTGCGTTTAAGCCCCTACATCATATCCATGTATATTTAGGCCTATTCTATGTATATGTGTGTATAGGAGCTCAAACCACGCGAGCTCTAATGTAAACACAAACACTCCCATCAAAACAATTCAGCCATTAGTCCTGTCGACCCCTAAGCCTATTATCTAAGCTCTCTATTCTTTTCCTCTCCTCACTCAACCTCTCTCGCTCTCTCTCTCTCTCTCTCTCTCTCTCTCACTCTCTCTCACTCTCTCTCACGCTCTCTCTCTCTTGCTCTTTCTCTCTCCCTCTAAAATCAAATCTCTCTCACATACGCACATTTCACTCTTTTTTATGTCATTGCTTGGTCATCACGTTTTATCTCTCTCTCTCTCTATTGCTCGTTCTCTCTTCCTCTATAATCAAATCTCTCTCACATACGCACATTTCACTCCTTTTTTGTCATTTGGTCATCCCCATTTATTTTTGAGAGTAGTGATAAAAACACTGTGGAGAGTAGATTATCTACTCTTATACCTCAACATTAGTATGGGTTTAGTCCAGTATTGGAGCATTCCGCTGTATCAGAAGTTCACTGGACAATAACATTTTCTGTTTTAAAGAACTATTCTTGAATAACGCTGTACTAAATGCTATTCAAACGATGTTCATTAACCAAAAACAAATAATATGGACTTCAATACAATCCATTCATGAACATGTAGTATGGTACTAGAGCACCATATTTAGTATATAATGAGGTCAACATTATAACGGCAGTGGAGGAAGGTAGGAGAACAACGTTGCCGATCCTCTGTCTTGTCAATGCCTTCTATGGACGGTAGCTGATACAGATCAATTAAAGTAATATCAACTGTTCATTTGAAATCGCTGTCGTATGGGTTTTGAGAAGAATTTTTAATAAAAAAATCTTGTTAAACAACGATCTTCTAAAAAATATTGAATTAATTTATAAATAATTATTGATAATCAGTATTAAGGAAACCTATTACTAATTTTCGGTATCTCATCTAATGGAATGAATTCAGGAAAAATTAATCAACACCATGAAAGTCTAGAAATTCATTATTAAAAAAAGGATTACCACTTCACAAAATTTCATATACTTGACAATATCCTTATTCTAAATTGATGATGGGCCCATAATATTTTTAATAAAGTCTTTCACGAATCTCAATGCCGGAAAAATGTGGTGTGTGTGGTGTGTGTGTGTGTGTGGTGTGTGTGGTGTGTGTGTGTGTGTGTGTGTGTGTGTGTGTGTGTGTGTGGTGTGTGTGTGTGTGGTGTGTGTATGTGCGTCTGTGTACACGATATTCATCTCCCAATTAACGGATGACTTGAAATTTGGAACTTAAGGTCCTTCCCCTATAAGTATCCGACACGAACAATTTCGATCAAATGCGATTCAAGATGGCGGCTAAAATGGCGAAAATGTTGTCGAAAACAGGGTTTTTCGCGATTTTCTCGAAAACGGCTCCAACGATTTTGATTAAATTTATACCAAAAATAGTCATCAATAAGCTCTATCAACTGCCACAAGTCTCATATCTGTAAAAATTTCAGGAGCTCCGCCCCATCTAAGCAAAGTTTGATTTTAGATTCTCAATTATCAGGCTTCAGATACAATTTAAACAAAAAATTTCAAGTGGATAAGTTTGAGGATGAGAATCTCTACAATTAATGTTCAGTAACATTTTCACCTAAAATTGAAAATAAGCTCTAAATTCGAGAAAATGTGATTATCCAATTGCAATCTGTTGGCAACTGATGATTCTATTAAATCATTCACTATGAAGAGATAGCAGACCTCGTGTGTCTCCAGCGTTATTGCCTTGTCACCAGCTGGCTCAAATCTTTGAATAGTAGACTGGAGATGTTGATTGATTGAGTACTTTATTTATGTAGATTACAATATATACTGTCTTATACACTTATATACAATAGCTTACAATACAGCAAAGTTATAGATGAATTTACATTATATAGACTAAGAAAATAATGGTTAAACTGTATATGATATGAAAAAGCAATTTGTAATATAATAACTGTAGATAATATTATATTGTTATGCATCTACATAAATTGGTGGAGGTTTGGACATATCAATGTCCATTCTTCGGAAAGAATATTAAAAATATCCTCCCCACTAACTCTCTACCAAAACGTTAATTTCATTATTTAAACTAAGGATTTATTATTAATGGAAAGATTGTGAAAGTTTTAATCAATATGAATATTCAAGAGAAAAAAAAACAGAAAATTTATAAAGTAAAAAATTATATAGGTAGATAAGATCAAATAATTAATAATTGATTAATAAAATGAAGTATGCTGAAAGTAGATCAGGGTAATCAACTTTCAGTAATACCAGCAGTATGCAGTGAATAATTGAAATAACATGAGTTTATATAATATATATATATATATATATACAATTCGTTCTATAACAGGTTTAAAGGTTTGTATTTGTGGGATGGGTGGGGGATGTTGTCATGTGATCGTTCTAGGGCCGACAGTTTTTCAGTCATTTGTTCCAAAAGATGTTTTTTAAAGTCAGGATGAAGCTCGCTCGGCTCTCGATGGACCTGATAGAAACAGGAAGTGCATTCCATGCACGACAGGCACTGACTAAGAAGGATTTTGTGAAAATAGTAGTTCGATGATTGGGTATCCTTAAAGTACTTTCTCCGGTTCTAGTATGTGAAGCATCTATCCTCCTACCTTCGGAGACAAATTTGAAATCATCTTTAAAATAGTTAGGATTACCGTATTTCAAGATATCTCTAACAAGCTTGACTATTCGAAAAAGCCTCTGATCGGGAAGCTTTAATGTTGAACTAGCAATGTGGGCTGGGGTGATATGATCATGGCGTTGGAGAGATGTGCGGGAACACTAGCGTCAGGTGATTAATTTTCATAACGGCAAGGAAAGTTGTGTGAGTGCGGCACACCAGATTTTTTTCATTGACACCCAGGCTTCGCTTCCATAAGCTATTATTGGTACATCCATTCGTCTGTAGAACTTCATCTGAGTATCTATAATATAATATCTATGTATTCATCAATAATTATAACTGTTATCAAGTGTGCCACAATGTAAATTATCTTGGAATTTTACAACTCCGTTGATTCTTCTTATTGATTCTACTAAATTCATCATGATATCTGTCTCTTTTCACTTCTCAAATCACCACCCCTATGCAAATCTGCACTGCCCTCGACTGAATAGTCCGCTGTTTATTGATGAGCGAGTTTTAGGGGAATGTTGTATTGAGCGAGATATATACATGAGTGCGTTTAAGCCCCTACATCATATCCATGTATATTTAGGCCTATTCTATGTATATGTGTGTATAGGAGCTCAAACCACGCGAGTTCTAATGTAAACACAAACACTCCAATCAAAACAATTCAGCCATTAGCCCTGTCGACCCGTAAGCCTTATTATTCTAAGCTCTCTATTCTTCCTCCTCTCTCACTCACTCTCTCTCACTCTTTCATACTCTCTCTCTCTCACACACTCTCTCTCGCACTCTCTCTCTTGCTCTTTCTCTCTCCCTCTAAAATCAAATCTCTCTCACATACGCACATTTCACTCCTTTTTTATGTCATTGCCTGGTCATCACGTTTTATTTCTCTCTCTATCTCTCTCTCTCTCTCTCTCTCTCTCTCTCTCTCTCTTCTCTCTCTCTCTCTCTCTCTCTCTCTCTCTCTCTATTGCTCGTTCTCTCTCCCTCTATAATCTAATCTCTCTCACATACGCACATTTCACTCTTTTTTTTGTCATTGATTGCTCATACCCATTTATTTTTGAGTGTAGTGATAAAAACACTGTGGTTAGATAATCTCTTATACCTCAACATTCATATTGGACCAAGTCCAGTATTGGAGCATTTCGCTGTATCAGAAGTCCACTGGACAATAACATTTTCGGCTTTCAAGAACTATTCTTGAATAACGCTGTACTAAATGCTATTCAAACGATGTTCATCAACCAAAAACAAATTAGGTGTAATTGATATAAAATCCATCCATGAACATGTAGTATGGTACTAGAGTACCATAGTATAGTAATGAGGTCAACATTATAACGGCAGTGGAGGAAGGTAGGAGAGACAAATAAGGGTACAAATATGAACTCATGCTCTTCCTATCAAAGAATACACAAGATCTCAAAGGAAATGGCATTATACAGCGTGTAATTAATAAAAACAATATAATAGCTATTTATGTATTAAGAGCGTAATGCGCGACTTTATCGCTCGCGCAAAACACTTTTTTTCCAAGAGCGATAAAGAAGCATTACGCGCGAATTACATACAACATTTTTTCTACAACTGCCCAAACCTGTTAAATGTCTTATATCTGGCGGAGTTTATAATAATTCGTCTACACTGATATCCATAATGGCTGTAGAATCGGTACATCTACCGACTTCTTAGGTTAAGATCTGACCAAGAGTGGTTTGTCGTTTGGCGAGTTGCTTATCATTAGTTGATAAGCGCTGCGCGCTGCGCATGCGCGAATAATTTGCGAGCGTAAAGAAAATCTACTGCGCATGCGCAGATGGTTAGCGAGCGAAAAGTAGATTCTCTTAAGAAATAAGCTGTTTTACGAGGAGAATTGAGTATGTAAATTCTTTCTTCATGCACAGTTGTAGAGAAAAAACATGAAGTACCCTTTTATTTATAACATTCCAAAACTTTAAAACATTTGAAACAAAAATTAGATAGTTTTTTATTAATGTTTGAAAGTTTTAAAGTTTTAAAATGTTTTGAATAGAAGGACACTTCATGTTTTATTAATGTTAATAAAGTAGCCCGTACAAGTGGTTTCAGTGTATAATTATTATGTAGGAATTTCACACTTATTCATTTATTCATTTGTGGATACAATATTATTACAAATCATATAAATTAATATGATTGGGAAAGAATAACAGGCATCGGCCAAAACTATTCTATTCCAAAATTTTGATACTGGATAAAATGTCAAAAAATTGGTTATGTTCTCAATGCTGAAAGATAAAGTCCAATTTTTGGACTTATGAGCTTCATATGTGCTTTGTATCGGCCATACGCTAATTAAAATATAACTCTTGTATTATTATTCTGGTGATGAAAATTGCATTCTGAATGAAAATATAATATCATTGAGCAGTCGTGGAGTAGAAGATGAAGTTCACACGGCGTTCTCAGTAATGAACATGCTGTATTAATATGAAAGAGTTCAAGTGCATGTTAATGAACAAATTATACTGATCCCAGTGGAGCAGCCGAGATCATTTCGAGTAACACTTGGCTGTCCTTTCCTGGAAGGCGAGCTAGTCAAATAAAAGCAAATGAGTCGCATAGAGCCAGTTCAGGTCGTTGAGAAAGTAGGAGGAGGTGCGAAAAGGAGCGTAAAAGAGAGCCAGGAACGACAGAGAGGGCGATATGGGAAATTCCCGAACGAGAGAGGAACTGGAGCACCATTTGCATGCGAATATGTTGGGGCAGATGCTGCTTCCTGATATCCTTGGATATCCTTCGAGATCCTGGCGCACTGTGGAGTACGGTAAATAAACTATAATGCCTCACGTTATGGACCCATAACCGAGAATAAAAGCGTAGCTGCTTTTTCTTTCTATTTTTCAACTCCATGTTGCATGAGAGACAGAGCAAAGCTCTAATAAGCTCCACAACTTGGCAACACCGGTGATGGAAAAAATATATACTATATTCAGCTATTCTCTAGTTATAGCTTTATTTATTTATTTATTTATTTATTTATTTATTTACAACAATATGGGAGCACACGGAAAACCCAAAAATTGCTCCCCAATCAAAAAAAATACAATAAGCACTTTACAAAAAAACTTAAAAATAGAGAGAAAGACATAAGGAAAAAACTATTTCATATTGTGAAGAGAAAAAAAATGTGATGAGAATCTGAATATACTGAGAACTTAATATACTAAATACTAGATACTATACTATTATTATACCTGTACTAGAAACCATTACAATATGAGAAAATAATGAGAGGAGAATCAAGAAAATACAAATAACATTCCAATAATGAGATAAATGATAACAGAGCTAAGAATGAAAGGAAGTCATCTACTAAATATGGTACTCTATGTAAGTTGATGAGGTCTAGCGTGGGAAAAATAGGTGTCACATTGGGTGGACTATAGACAGAATGTCTATAGTCTATAGTCATTATAGTCTATAGTCTGTCTGTAGTCAAAGGTTATAGCCAATGTACCTAGAATACAGGTATTAAGTACACCGTGTCCCATGAAAAGGTTAACAAGTTTGATTCTATATTCATGCACTGACATTTTTCAAATTTCACACAGTTTACAAAGTAGGTTCTAAAAATACTCTAGGAAAATTTCAACTACCTAACCTTCGTAGAAACAAAATGGCGGCAAATTGGAAATCGATACTTTAAGAACATTAAAAAGGTGATTTTGGTTTTATAAAATATTTTTATTGTTGCACTTTAGGGCAATATAACTTTCAAATAAAAAAACTAGAACATAGCCTAATGGGAAACCTTCAAAACATTCAAATGGATTCAAATTTAAATCCATCCACAGCAACACACTGATAACAGCGCTTAAGAAATGATTTGTAAGCTTGGGAAGAAACCGCGGTATTCGGAGAAGTTGCTCTTCTATTGATCGTTTTAGTTCCTCATCATTATTGAGCTATGGGTATAAACTATGGGGATAAAATCTATGGGTATAAATGTTTTCCTTCAAGTATCCCCTTACAAATGAGTCACAAATAGAAAACTCTGGTGGCCAATCAAAATAATCACTTCCACGACCATGAAGTTTGTCATTTACTAATTGCTTGACATGATTTGCGAAATGAGGTAGAGCACCATCTTGTTGGAAGATTGCTTGATCCATTTCTGGTACCAACAGAAACGATCTAAGACAACCGCGGCGAAGTAAACAAATCAGATAATAACTCATGAAAACAGTTTTTAGAGGAAGCGAATTGGTTAAATTTTCAATATTCCGCCATTTTGTTTCCACGAAGGTGGAATTTCCCAGAATATTTTCAGAACCTACTCTGTAAACTGTGTAAAATTTAAAAAAGTTCGGTACATGAATGGGCACGTGATATAAAATTAAACGTGTAAGCCTCATCGTGGGGCACGATGTATTTAAGGTACATTGGATATAGCTGATTCTGTTCAATGTAAACTATTCATAAACTGTTACAGAAACTACGAATTCATAGGCTTGTTTCATTTAAGTTTTTAGGTTGGACTGTATGATATGAACCCTTTATTCTCAAACACATCTATATATCCAATCCAGCAAACTCAGACTCATAACTTGGACTCAGGAAAATAAATAGGAGAATCACTTATCCCAATCCAAGGTAAGATGCCGCACATATACTATGCTGCACCGATTTATCACAAACTATGTAGCAGATAATGGGAAACTAAAACTACTGTACAATGAAACTGACCTGAACATAAACAGTTATTTGAGTGGACTGAATAGGTATTTCAGCTTGCTTACTCACTCACTTAACGTTCCGTTCTTACACTATTACCAATCTCTAGTAAACTAAAAATTCTAGATTATCACTTTTATACCCTTCACCAGCCTTTTAGATGGGAAACCATAATTGAATAGGTATTTTTTCTCTCTCTCTTCTATTCAGCACAGTAACCTTGAAGCTTTTCAGTATTCTTTATTAGAACTTTGAATTTTGATTGCATTGCTCTTGTATTTCAACTTCTGTGTTCAAGGTTGAATTGAATAAGAATTATTAATTGAAGCTATCTTGATTTAGACAACATATTTTGTCGGTACATCAACAACAGTGCGGAGATAGAAAAGGATATTCTAATGTCTTTGTCTGATGATAGCCACAGATAGCAAACAAACGTTATTCAGGTTCTAACTTTATAACAAGCATCTTACTATAGAAACATTCTATCATAGAGAAACAATAGCGTAAGTAGATATCCCATGGTATAGGGCGTTTATGTCGCAACTTCTACTGTTATCTCAAGCCGATTGCTGTCGATTACTGTAGATTTTTACTGTTTTGCTGGGGTAAGAGTTTATGAACGGCACAATATGAGAGACTACCAGCGTCATAAACCTTCACGGGAAAGAACTACGTGGACTATCAGCTTGAGATAACAGTAGAAGTTGCGACATAAACACCCTATACCATGGGATATCTACTTATGCTATCGTTTCTCTATGATTCTATCTTCCAAACAGACATAACATCAAGATAAAATGCATTCATCTGGATGTATCCTGGATGAAGGGTGGTGGCTGAAAGATATGGAGTAGAGCCAAGAATATATCTTATACTGTAATGATGTTGTATTACATGAATATGCTGCATTCTGTGGTGATGGGGATAAAATTGCATTAGATTGAAGAGCTCAGAAAACGACAACCATCTGTAACAAAGATTGAATTCCGTGACTTCTCCACTTGAGTCAGCAATTTCTTCCGAAATAAGAGTTTATTTCATTGACTTGAAACGGATGAGAGTAGATGGAGAAGAGAGATGAGACAGTGACAGTTTGCTGGCTGCTCGTGACAGGTATTATTTGTCACGTGATCGATTTGTCGAAGTGCATTCCCAGGCGTAAGTATTGTGGTTTGAGGATAGGAAGACGTCTGGTTCTTCACACAGACGTCATTGCCAATAAGAAAAAGTCTAGCTCTTCACATTGACGTTATTCCTGGCTCACAGTGCCAGACTGTTAGTTTGGAGTGGCAGTTTCGGCAGGGGAATCCATTCCCGAGAGCCATAGACAATTTTTCAAGTTTCATCGAACTCACTCTCCTCACTGGCCCAATAGAGCGTTCTGAGGGCTTGAGGAAGTAATTATTAAGGTGCGTAAAGACTTAGGCTCTGCTCCGCGAACGAACGGTACACGAGCAGATCGCAAGATGATCGTAGGTCGAGCAAGAGCTGAACGCGAACTGTGCGCGTAACAGAGTGCGAGCTTGGCAAGTACCTAGGGCGAACAAAACAATAGTTGCGCATGCACGGTTAACGTTTTTACTTTCCTTGCCCTATTACCATAGGTAAGGAAAGTATTGCTTTCCAAAAAAAATTAAGGTACCCTAATTTCAAGTTTTCTATACGTTTCAAGGTCCCCTGAGTCCAAAAACATGATTTGTGTGTGTGTGTGTGTGTGTGTGTGTGTGTGTGTGAACACGATAACTACATTCCTAATCAACCGATTGACTTGAAATTTTAAACTTAAGGTCCTTATACCATGAGAATTCGACGATAAGAAATTCAATAAAATTGAATTCAAAATGGCGAAAAAATGGCGTATAATCACTAAAAAACCATGTTTTTCACGGTTTTCTCGAAAACGGCTATAACGATTTTCTTCAAATTTATACCATGGATAGCTATTTACAAGCCCTATCAACTGACATGAGTCTCATTTCTGGGAAAATTGCAGGAGCTCCGTAATATTCTTGAGAAAAATGGCGGATGATTACTAAAAAAACATGTTTTTCACGATTTTCTCAAGAATGACTTTTCCGATTTTTTTCAAATTCATATCCTGTATAGTTATTTATCAGCGCTATCAACTGGCATGAGTCTCCTTTCTGGGAAACTAATGGGGGCAGCAATCTCCTGGTCAGAATAATTATTTAGTTTTGTCACCCACTCAGATCGAACGTTTCACATTTGTGAGGTAAGGTTGTAGCGAAGTCAACAATAAGACAAGCACGAGATCATCTTGCGAACATATTGCCGACCTCTAGCGAACCCTACCGTAACATCACGTGTTCATAGCGCGTATATCTGTACGCACCTTTAGAAGCTGTTTGATCTCAATGTTCGCAGAAGTCTGTTAACAGTATCTATGTTTCCAGCATCAGAAAATTCCACGATGTTTTCTATGCTACAAAAGTAGAGGTTAGCGAATGTTCAAAACTGCCAGGACAGTCTGAGATTGGTATACGATAGCGAAACGGTTTAATCAGGTGGCTAATCACATTATTCCCTTGCATTTATTGAACAAGCACTCACTGATGGTTCGGGCCTCGAGTCGTTGTCCGTTCGTGGGGTTGTCTGTTCGACGATTACATTCGATTGATTTCAGCAATCAACATTAAATTCGCAACATTCAATATTCTTTGAACCATTAAGCCAGTTACACACAAATCGATTTTTGTTCGTACAATATTTTGCCGTCCTTATGAATTCTATCAGATTGAATGGAACTTGACAAACATCATCTGTTGGAATCATCTGTTTGATTTAATAATGATAATAAATACTGAGGATGATGCCCACATAAGCTCTTCGGCTTGTGCGTGGGTAATGAGTGATTGGGACGATGATGAGAGATGACGACCACTTTTTAGGTATTGAATGAAAAAGACTAAGAAATTGTAAAAAAAACCACTGATTTATTGATAATATTTATTGACTAAAAGGGTTTTAGTTTATCAGAGATTGACAATGGTGTAATAACCGACACCGGTCTTTCTAATTATCAATGAATCAGTGGTTTTTTGACAATTTCTTAGTCTTTTTCATTCAATATTAATAATTACCACAATATCAACTTCTCAACTACACAAAAAGTGAAACTTTTTAGGTAGTCGGGAACTACGGTTTATCGTCTCCTCCGAAAAACGGGGTGGCCATATCTATGTGATTGGGCTGTGGCCGAAAACTTTTTAATAGAATTCATAAGGACTACAAAATATCGTATGAGCAAAAATCGATGTGTGTGTAGCTAGCCTGATAGATTAATTTCATTGGCCAACGAAATTGGTTCACTCCTTTGTTTTTCTCAAATTTTAACAGGATGACATTAAAAGTGCATAGAAAAAATTATTGTTATGATTTATCATCCGTCTGTTTCTTCATTTGTGTTCTGGGAGCTTTAATTTATGTCCTTTATGAGCCAACAGGTGATTTCAGCTGTCTATTTTGAATTTTGATTTTAACTTGTTTACCTATACGGGAGAAAGAATCACGCACGTGTAATCGGGAGTTAGTTTTAGAAATGTACAGTTACAACGCAGTAACTGGAGCAATCTACTGGCAAAGTTGAGAACTACACCAGTAGACGTTGCAAACCACCAATCAGAAGAGAGTATGGGGATCTTGGAGGCGTGACTTGCTTCCATTGGTCTGTTATTCTATCACGCCTGCTGTCTTCTACAGACACTCACTCACTCTCTCTCTTACTTTCTCACTCTCTCTTACACTCTCTCTATTATTAATAGAAAGACACTCTCTCTTTTATTATCATTTTCTAATTTCGCAATGTTGTAATGTTATAAATGCAATAGGTTTTTCAAGACCTTGCATGTGATAAATAAATCAATAGATCAATCTCTTCCTCTCTCTCTCTCTCTCTCGCTATTTCTCTCTCCCTTCAAGTAGAGTGTTATTGAAAATATATTCTTGAGTATCATTTTCTCAAATAGACCCATAACCAGAAACTATGTTTAAATGGTTAAAATCGTGTAGTTTTAAGAGAAAAATTGTAATTTTATTCTTCTATTCTTGTTCTATGCTTATTTTGCTATGTCTCAGTTGCTCATTCAGATTCAATAAGTGAGAAGAGGGGTGTTTGATAATAATGATTAGTCTCAGTATTTTGTATTTTTTTTTAGAAATGTGATCAAATATTTAACACAGTAAATGAAGGCTCTATCAAACACTCAACTATTCCTGCAGCTTATTCTGGTACAAAATTTATACTCTTAATTATAAATCCATGCTTAATCAAATCAAAGTGATGACTAATATAGTAATGAATAATCAACGAATACGATTGCCACTTCATCATTGGCAGTAGTTTGAGTAAACTTCAATCATTGAATAATCAATTGATCATAGCTTCATGATACAATGTATTCAATAATTTCCACGACTAAAAGGTGGTTTCGAACGAGAACAGTGTTATTGCAATCAGGCATCGATAGTACAGGCTAATTGAAAACGTTTCCTCGTCAATTATGAGCGAACCCTTTGCTAGCTTCACAAGCCTTGCACGTTTGTTTGTTATTGAAGGTTAATAATTGAAACTACATAGCCAATTACCTGCAAATTGGTCCACAGTTCATGTACGTCATGATTTTTGTCGTTTCAACATTATTGATTCACATGAAACCTTCGAAATTTGTTGCAGACGAGTTTATCAGTGGGATAAATAGATATATGGGATAGTTTATATGGGATAGTAATTGATTAATTAATAGGGTAACTGTTTATAATTATTAAACAAACGATATTGTATTACCGATGACCTGATACATATTGAAACATACATAATAAACAGTTCAACACCGTTTCACGAGTATTGAATCAACATTCGGATTATACATTCATTATTCAACGGTTATTGCTCCTAATTTTTTACATAGATAAGCTTAACGAGAATAGTATGATAGGATTTTAGAAGGAAATAATTCCAATCCCAGAATAACTAACAATGGATAGTAACTAATATTGCAATTTATAGTGTAAGAGAAAAAATATGAAAGTAATAGGAATGCACGTAGACTCTAACCCTCACACACACACACACTCTCTCTCTCTCTCTCTCTGTCTGTCTCCCTCTCTCTCTCTCCCTTGCAATAAGCAATTTATAGTATAAGAGAAAGAATATGAAAGTGATAGGAATCCACGTAGACTCTAACCCTCACACACACACACACACTCTCCCTCTCTCTCTGTCTGTCTCTCTCTCTCTCTCTCTCTCCCTTGCAATAATTATACTAAAAGTTGATTACCCAGATCTACTTCCAGCCTACTTCATTTTATTAATCAATGATTTGATCTTATCTACCTATATAATTATTTCACTTTATTAATTTTTTGTTTTTCTTTCTCTTGAATATTCATATTGATTGAAGCTTTTACAATATTTCCATTTATAAATAAATCCTTAGATGAAATTAACGTTTTGGTAGAGAGTTTGTGGGAAGTATATTTTGAATATCCTTTCCGAAGAATGGACATTGATATTTATTTATTTATTTGAAAATTTACATATTTCATTTCAAAATTTACATATGTCCAAAGCTCCGCCAATTTATGTAGATGCATAACAATATTATATTTAGTTATTACAATAATTATTGCTTTTTTCGTATCATATACATTTCAATATTATTTTTTTTAGTCTATATTATGTAAATTCATTTATAATTTTGCTGTATTGTAAGCTATTGTATATGAGTGTAAAAGAAAGTATATATTGTAATCTACATAAATAAAGTACTCAATCAATCAATCAATCTTTCTGCCTCTCACTCTCTCTCTCTCACTCTCTCTCTCTTTCTCATATTTTTCTCTTTCTTCATTTGGAAGAGTTTTCCCTTTTTTATTTTTTTTTCTCTCGTTGTTAATTTTTTCGTTGTAGTTATTGTTTTCTAAACTTTAATTCATGGTTTTATGATGTTTGTTTTAGTTGTAACTTAGAATTGTATGGAGGGCTCAGTGTAAGAGAGGGCCAGCTGCGCCCTAACTTCGCCCTCCCAGGTTTTTGAAAAAGGCAGCGATTCAATTCAATTCAATTCAATTCTCTCTCTCTCTCTCTCACTCTCTCTCCTCTCCTCTCTCTCTCTCTCTCTCTCTCTCTCTCTCTCTCTGCAAAAGAATTGCTTTTTCATATCATATAAAGTTCAATAATTATTTTCTCAGTCTATATTATGTAAATTCATCTATAATTCTGCTGTATTGTAAGCTATTGTATATAAGTGTATAAGCCAGTATATATTGTAATCTACATAAATAAAGTACTCAATCAATCAATCAATAATCTCTTATATCTCCATAATCATCTCTTTTTCTGTTCACAGTATTTGTTACTGAAAACATAATTTCAAGTTATGAAAATGACACCAATTTTATTATTCAAAATACGTAACCTGAAACTGATAGTCATGTTCTGAATACATTTTGTATACCTTTTTGTATTGTGTAGGAGTTCCTCAGATTGGGAGATAACTACCAGATGTATAGTCAGATTTGTAGAGGTATGTTATGTTGAAATCAGAGTTTTCTACTCCACAAAAAATATCACATAGACAGCATGATAATCTCGAATACGCGTTGAATTCCAGGAACATGATAATGGAATGTATTGTACTAGAAGAGAAATGAAACTCGAGATGAGGGTAATTTTACCAGAGATAAAAGCTCTCGTATTATTTTTCAAAACGGGCGCAGCTGGTTGTAAAAAAATTGAGAGAAAGAAAAACCGAGTAGGAAATAATTAGAGAGACTGTTGCCGGTGTGTGAAGGGACTTCCGATGAAATGAGTGATCGGGTGGACTGGAGAGAGAGAGAGAGAGAGAGAGAGAGAAACGAGTAAGAGATTGAAAGAGCAAGAGAGGCGATATAGAGTAGAGCGAGCTAGTGGTTTCAGAGCAGAGTTCCAAACCAATACGCACGGGTTTTATTCTCTGAGTACGCAACCAAGTATCGGTCTTCTGGGTATTGCTGGCTGAGAGGTGGATTTTGCGTTATTAACGCACTCTGCCGGACTGGGTGGAGTGGAGTGATGGTAGAACGCTATTGGTCCGACCTTACCCAGAGCCATCCATACAGAATCTATCATCTAACCAGGTCGGTGCATCGTTCAACTACAGCGTTTCATTAAATCTTTCTCTTCCACTATTCTGTCTTTGTTTCCTTTCACTCACCCACTCACACACGTTCTCTTTCTCTCTCTCTCTCTCTCTCTCTCTCTCTCTCTCTTTCTCTCTCTCTCTCTCTCTCTCTCTCTTTTGTTGCCAATACGAGCCGGAGCAAAAAACTAAATTGCGAGATTGAGGAATGAATAAGATCAAATAGAACTGAAGAGAAAATCTTCTAGGCACCAACTGTTTCTTGTTTTATGTTTTGTTTTTTTATCATAGAATAATAATTATTGTGTGTTACTAACTTTTATCTAATTTCATCATCTACTAATCTACAAAATTATATTTTCCTCCACCTACTGGCTAAAGTACCTACTTTACTCCCTGAAACATAATACTAAAGTGTCACTTTTTCGCTCTCGGTAGTAAAAAACAGAAAAACTCCCTAGGGAGTAAAAGTGACTCCATTTAAATAACATGGGAAGCATCTCTATTTTAAAAACTTACATTATAATAGGTTAGAAGGTCTAAGCTCAGATGAGAAAGCATAAAGAGGTGTCTGTCATTGAGTCAACTGAATTCAATACCACAACCAAATTTGATCAACTCATGAAATATATCTTTGTATGATATTATATTCTTATATTAGTAGACGATAAAAATTATACAATTTTTAAAATATCTTATTCTATTCAAAATACCAGCCAACAAATATTTTTGATCTGCAATTCAAATCTGAACCGCGTGATCTGGAGTCAGCCATTTTTGGTAGACACCCAGCTGATATAATTGTTACAACTTTTGCTAGATAGCGCAATCGGCAGTGCCAATCAGACGGCCGGTTTTTAGGTTTTAGATTTTAGGTTATGTTGTTAGGAAACATTGTCACCAATACTTAAGTTATTAAAATGATTTTATTTGCAGTTTCTATAAAAAAATGTAGATGGAGGAAGAATGTTGTGTACATCACGAGTGAAAAATACTTTTACTCCCTCAGGAAAACTGTTGCCCTCGGCTTCGCCTCGGGCTTCAAACTTTTCCCTCAGGGAGAAAAAGTCGTACTTTTCACTCCAGATATACAAATAACTATTGTGTGTAAATTCCACTAATATTTGTTCTTTTTTTGGTTTGATTTCTTAGTTTATATTGAATACATATATTAATGCAACTTAGGTCTACGCACAGGTTTTACCTTGTAGGCTATTCTTTAAACATAGATGGACATAAAAAATATACTGCAGTTTTGGGATCATTTTATATTATTTTTCTTGTATTATTTTTAGATGTTATAATATTATATTATCATAATTGTGAATGTTTTTTGAGAAATTTTTGAGGATTGTGTGGCAGAGAGGACCAGGAGTCCTAACTCCGCCCTAATAAAGGCATATAATCAATCAATCTCCTGGTCGTGTGTAAATCGGAAGGATATTTTATATCCTTCTTAGAGAATCGACAATTATTTGTTGAAACACCGCCGATTTATATGAAGTTACATCACATTATTATATTATCGTTATTCTAATTGCATCCAATCTTTATTCTCATTGATTAATTATTTATACTTTGTAAAACTCGTTGAATAACTAGCATTATCGTCATTTGATGTAAATTAGTGTATAAGCCAGTAAATATTGTAACATACATGAATAAAGAAATCTTTATTCTCATTGATTAATTATTTATACTGCAATCTTTATTGAATTAATAAAATTTTAAGGAGAGGATATTTTATATCCTTATAAAATTATAAGGATAATAATTCATCCTTAAAATTATATTCATAAGTATAAATTAATAAGGTTAATTTATAGGATAATTATAAGGATATTAATAAGGAAAATTTATAAGGATATATATTATCTCCTTATATTTTAAGGGAAGGATAATTATTTTAAAACACAGCCAATATATTGTCATTGATTTATTAATGATTTAATAAATCTTTAATTCAATCTTTATTCTCATTGATTAATATTTATACTTTATAAAATTCGTTGAATAACTAGCATTATCGTCATTTGATGTAAATTAGTGTATAAGCCAGTAAATATTGTAACATACATAAATAAAGAAAACAAATCGAATCTAATTACGATAGTTACTTTTTTGAAACCCCGCAAATTCATAAAGTTACATCACGATATCATATTATTGTTATTTAAATTGCACTCAATCATTATTCTCATTAATTAATTTTTCATGAATGCCACCAATCCAATCCTGAGAACCCAGTTTTAAGAAGCGCGATACGCGAAACTAAATTGAGGTTCACGTTATAATGGCAGTGGAGAAAGATACAAGAGAAACGTTGCCGAACCTCTGTCTTGTCGATGCCTTCTATAGACGGTAGCTGATACAGGTTTATTGATGTAATATCAACTGTTCATTCTCGTTTAAAATAATCAATCATATTTTATTGCGCAAGAAATTATATTTTTCATAAATTTTCATAATTAAGATGATATATTTTGTCAATTAATTATTAATTCTACATTGTTAAAAGACGATCTGGCAGCAGAGAAAAACGAGAAAGAGATAGCGCTATCCGCTTTGTTGAATGATAGACAAGGATGGCAATACCATTGCTAATCAAACACTGCCATTATAACGTGTACCTCACTATAGTAGTAAATACTCGAAATACGCGAGACCAAAAAAGAAAATAAAGTCAAGAATCGTATACAAGAAAATTGCCACTTTGTGAAATTCATTGGATAATTAGCAATTAAAAAAAATATATCGAAATAGATGGAAAGCGCACATCGACAGAATGCCAACCGGAAGAATCCCTGTGAAAGCACTCAGCTATAAACCAGGAGGTAAGAGAGACGTTGGAAGACCAAGGAAAAGGTGGTCTTGAAACTAGACATGATTCTAAAGTTGAATTTTAATGATTTTTTCCTACAGTTACGTTGAAAAGTGGCCATTGCTGCACTGATTACAGAACGCAAAGAATCACTTTTCCGCTCTAGTGCTGGAAAAATTTTTCTGCACTCCAGATTTGCAACATGGCAACGCAAAATACTTAGTAGGTTATATGGAGCAACAGTGCAGCAAAATCAAAATGAAGTTGGTAACAGTGACTGCTGTGGCTGCTATAGTGAGCAGAGGTGCAACAAAGCACAACGCGCTAATTATTACTATTAGCTGATATTATAACCAAGGACAATATTTTTATTCAATTTGACAATAAAATTAAGGTTTTTATCAATAATAAAATTACACAGAAAAACATTTGATGCATTTCAGGCAATTTTACCCATAATTACCCACTTTTCATATTCAATGGTAACTGTAGGAAAAACTTAATGTGAAATACGTGCGCAAAGTTCCTCTGCTGCACTCAAGAAACCATTCCGCCCTCGCCTACGGCTCGGGCGTAAACGTTTCTTTCGGTGCAGCAAACGGTCACTTTGCGCACTACTTGCACAAATAACTATTTTGATAAATTTTAATTCCCAAGGCTATTTTGAAGACCGGAACAGGCAATCATACCCATACCGTGGAAGTCAGAAGAAGAAGAATTAGCAATACAGTCATTTCATGTACATTAGTGTATAAGCCAGTAAATATTGTAAAATATATTAATAAAGAACTCAAATCCAATCTAATCACTCTTTCTCTCTCCGTAAAACTTCCTCTCTCTTTCTACAGTTGACTGTTGAACAAAGAAAGAGACAAATCATGACAAAATACTTACTCCAATACTCATCAAATCGAAACACTAAGTTCCGGTTGCACAACAGCCGGTTAAATTTTAACCGTGATTAATTTCACGAGAACCAATCAGAGAAAGCGTTTTTGAAAAGACGGCTTCTCTGATTGGTTCTCGTGGAATTAATCACGGTTAAAATTTAACCAGCTGTTGTGCAACCGGCACAAACTCAGATTATCCTATTTGAACAATCAGCTCCTCAAAGTTCAATAGGTATGCCTCCCAACCTTCGGATAAAAGTGAGAAGTAGATTTAGATAAAGAAAAATCTGGTGTTGCGCACTTACACAACTTTCCTTGCCGTTATGAAAATATATCAGTTGACGCTAGTGTTCACGCCTACTGTCAAGTCTACTATTCAAAGATCCAAGCCAGCTGGTGGCAGGAAAATAACGCTGGAGACACACGAAGTCTGCTATCTCTTCATAGTGAAAGATCCAATAGAATCAACAGTTGCCAACAGTTTGCAATTGAAATAATAACATTTTCTCGAATTTCGAGCTTATTTTAAATTTTAGGTGGAAATGTTACTGGACATTAATTATTGTAGAGATTTTTATGCTCAATCGTTTCCACTTGGAATTTTCTGTTCAAATTGTTTCTGAAGCCTGATAATTGGGAATCTAAAATCAAAATTTGCATAGATGGGGCGGAGCTCCTGGAATTTTTACAGATATGGGACTCATGACAGTTGATAGATCTCATCAATGACTATTTTAGGTATAAATTTGATCAAAATCATTATAGCCGTTTTCGAGGAAATCGTGAAAACCCCTTTTTTTGTCAACATTTTCGCCATTTTAGCCGTAATCTTGAATTACATTTGATCGAAATTGTTTGTGTCGGATCCTTATAGTGTAAGGACCTTAAGTTCCAAATTTCAAGTCATTCCGTTAATTGGGAGATGAGATATCGACATATCGTGTACACAGACGCACATACACTCATACACACATGGAAAGCAATACTTTCCTTACCTATGTTAATAGGGCAAGGAAAGTAAAAATTTAAAGGGAAGGACATATAAGGAAAAAAGGAAAAGCCCTACCTATCTCAGTAGACGCCATGACCAAGCTAGACTACGCTAGAATATTCGAAGGAGGTAATTAACAACTTTCAAATTAGCAAATGGTATGTTCATTGTATTTACGAAGCTCCTAACAACCTTCTCTCTCCAAAAAAAGCTACAACTATCCCTACTAGCCATTATTATTTAATTAGACTTAACTAGAGGGATACAAGAATGAACTCTGTTGAAATCAATACTAAATCCCCTGACAGCAGACCTCGAGCGAAAAAGCGTATGCTTAAACCAGTAGAGCTCATGACCAGCCAAGTTGGCTAGTCGGAGAAGGTAATTAGCAACTTTCACCTCAAATATTTCTGAACTTGTAGTGTTACAACAAACATCAAATTCCACCCATGCTTCAGGAAAGAGATTTTCCCACTCCATCGGTTGAAAACTGATTTAGCAGTTTTGTGTTACGGTACTAGAAAAGTCAAGAACATTTATATTTTTTTTTAATGATTCAATAATGAATTAACATGAACGGGATTGGATATTTTTTTGATCAATTATATTTCTACATTGTTGGAAACGATCTGGCAATGTTGCGGAGGTGTTTTATTTTATTCTTTATTGATCATACAATAAGTACATCATTGAAATGATAGGAAGAGAAAAAAAAGGTAACCTTATGCTATTCCTCTCCCAAATTTAGATAAGGTTACACATAGTACGAAATAGGTTAAGTCTTGTAGTTGTTCACAAAATTTTTAGTTCCTAATTAGTTTCAAAAAGTAGATTTGTAAAGTTAGATGCTTCAAAACCAAACATAAAAGAGAAATTAAATACACATTTATCTAAATTTTGGCACATTTTGATTGATTGATTGATTTTTTATTCATTCATACAAGAACATCTTCAGAAATGATAGGGAGAGGAAAAAATTAGGTAACCTTGTGCTATTCCTCTCCCAAATTTATATGAGGTTACACATAGTCTCAAATAGGATGTCTTGTAGTTGCTGTTCACTTCACAAAATTTATAGAAGAAATATTTCACATTATTATATTCCTGAAATAGGAAGTATTCACAGAATTGTTAAAGAGATAATTTTGCAAAAGAGGATAGCGCTATCTGCTTTGTCGAATGATAGACAATGATAACAACACCTATTTTAATCAAATACTGCAATTATAATGGTTAACTCACTATAATTTATATCATGCTTTCAAGTTGACGTAGATAACAATCAGAAACTTTTCACAAGTTACTTTTTTAACTTTAAAAGTTAGAAGTTTAACTTTCACAAGTTAAATACTTAACCACAAGTATTTATATCATTTTTCCATTGAAATACTGAACAGATCCTCAAGTTGCGTCCATATACAGAGACCGGCATATTAATCTGACGATTTTGTAGTAATTGTTATGTTTGAACCGTCATTGAAAAGGCGGGAATGTTGTACATCTACAGGTCTATTCTTGCCATTTCAGTAGCCAGTATGTCGTGGTCAAGTGAACATCAAGCGATTGTGATTGAAGCTTACTTTTAAAATAATGACTCAGTTATTTTAACACAGCGTTTATATCGCAGACATTTTAATAATTTAAATCGACACGCGCCTGTTCCCAGTAGGAATACGATCTTGTGGGTAAAGAGTTTCAGGAACACATTGTCCGCTTTAAAGATGAAACCAACAGGACGAAAACGAGCCGTGAGAACGCCTGAAAAACGCCCCAGTAGTTGTTAAACGGTCTCCACGACGTTCAGCAGCGAAACATGCTGCTGTGCTAGCCATTTCTGATCGAAGTGTACGACGAATTATTCATTCCGACCTAAAATTGTTTTTTTTTTGTAAATGTAATTAATGTAAATGTTTTTTTATTAATGTAATTAATTTTTATTTCATATTGATGTATCTTATGTGTGTGTGTGTGTGGTGTGTGTGTGTGTGTGTGTGTGTGTGTGGTGTGTGTGTGTGTGTGTGTGTGTGTGTGTGTGTGTGTGTGTGTGTGTGTGTGTGTGTGTGTGGTGTGTGTGTGTGTGTGTGTGTTGTGTGTGTGTGTGTGTGTGTGTGTGTTGTGTGTGTGTGGTGTGTGTGTGTGTGTGTGTGGTGTGTGTGTGTGTTGTGTGTGTGTGTGTGTGGTGTTGTGTGTGTGTGTGTGTGTGGTGTGTGTGTGTGTGTGTGTGTGTGTGTGTGTGTGTGTGTGGTGTGTGTGTGTGTGTGTGTGTGTGTGTGGTGTGTGTGTGTGTGTGTGTGTGGTGTGTGTGTGGTGTGGTGTGTGGTGTGTGTGGTGTGTGTGTGTGTGTGGTGTGTGTGTGTGTGGTGTGTGTGTGTGTGTGTGTGTGGTGTGTGTGGTGTGTGTTGTGTGTGTGTGTGTGTGTGTGTTGTGTGTGTGTGGTGTGTGTGTTGTGTGTGTGTGTTGTGTGTGTGTGTGTGTGTGTGTGTGTGGTGTGGTGTGTGTGTGTGTGGGTGTGTGGTGTGTGTGTGTGTGTGTGTGTGTGTGTGTGGTGTGTGTGTGGTGTGTGTGTGGTGTGTGTGTGTGTGTGTGTGTGTGTGTGTGGTGTGTGTGTGTGTGTGTGTGTGTGTGTGTGTGTGTGAATAAAATTCCATCCGTATAAGATAATGTTAGTGCAACAACTTGTCACGTTATTTATGTCAATAACATTGACATGCTTGGCTGCAGTCATCTCAAAATTCCAATATTTTATATGATATAATAAAAGCAAATAAAATTCTTTTCTATTTGGCTGTTCTACAAGTAGCCATGATACCCGTTATTATCTAATCTTTCACTTGTTGCTATCGCACCCGGCGATAATAGAGCAGCTGTTTGCTCGAGACCTATAAAATACTTTCAGTTAGCTATTTTGCTTGCTTATCCAAATTTAATTTGTTACAAACTTGATGCAAGTTGTTTGACACATTGCAAAGTCGCTTCATTCTCGAAAATGTTCACCAAGATGCGTTATTTTTCAAGTGTCGAGGAACTTTTTCATTTTTCGGGATTTGTGAATAAACAAAATTAGCGTTATTGAGCAGCCAATAATTCACAGAACTAAAGGAAGTCATCCGACGAGAAATTGATCAATTCCACAAGTGAGCAATGGCAAATTTTAGAATTAGGTTAAGTGAGCTCATTCGGTTCGTTTCGTTTTCGATTCGTTTTCGGCAAATTCCGATAAGTGTGAATTCGGTTTGAATTCGGTACCGAATAGCAACTGCATAGCACCGAACGCCCCCTCGACACGAATAGGTTTCTTCATATTCGAATTCGTTGCTAGGGAAACGGGAAAAAACAAAGTCTTTTACACACGCTTGCCTTTTTTGTTTTTATTTTAAACTGATATCGTGATTATCTGTTTCAAAATTTTCCAAGTCAAAATCATATGGTCAATTCATTTCTGTTAGTTCACAGGAACATTTCTTTCTCAATGAATAGTTTGCTAAAAAATATGAAAGATATTAATTGAAACTCAGGGAGAATTTTTATTCCTTTATTATTTTTTTTCTATTTTTCCACGAATATTACATGATTTCATCAATGGAGAGAAGAGATGAAGTTTATATACCATGTGTCAAAACAAGAACAAATTTTTAATTCAAAAAAATCATCTCTCTGAACATCAAAAATTAACAAAATTAAAAAGAAACTATTCAAATAATTCACAATTTTCAATTAATTTAAAAATTTTGTTGTTCAAGAAATAACATATCACAATATAACACAAGCTGTTATATTTAAATATACAAGCATGAACTGTGAAAATCCAGACACAGCTGTGTTTGAGAAAAAAATACCTAATTGGAACCGTACGAATTAAAACCTGACATGTATGAAAGCCTCATTCGTTTCCGGTAACGAACCGAACCGAAAACGTACCGAACCGAATGAAACCGAAAGCGTGTGAAGCTAGCCTAACGGAAATCATTTGGATGACATAATCTACGAATAAAAAACTTTGTGAGTAATCTATGTAATTCACTATAAAATGCAAAATTTGATCTCCAATTTGATATATTATATAAATTAATTGTACGAAACACACTTTAGTTATTATCCCTGAAAAATCGTCAGGTTTTTATCCCGGGCCCTGTACTTGAATACATGTGATGTGAGCTGGAAATAAAGCAGAACCTGACTTGAAACGGCAAGAAAGCGAGTTCTGAAGAGCAGTGTGAAATGCGAATGAGCCGCTGTGCTCTGTTGCCATGTGCCGCTATGAAAAACTACATCTCCCCAAGCATAATACACGATTCTTCCATTCCAACCGAAAAGAAAAATGCCTTCTAAGATGATTTATTGGACTGGATATTTCCCACAACGACATATATATTGTAGCTTGTTATTGTGGCGGGGAATTTCCCATCAAACCAACCCATATGAACGTCAATAATACTTACAAAATTTATTTATTCGATAGAGCTAATAATGCTATAGTGGGGTCCACGTTATAATGACAGTGTTTGATTAGCAATGGTATTGATATCCTTCTCTATCATTCAACAAAGCGGATAGCGCTATCTCTTTCTCGCTTTGCCCTGTTGCTAGATCGTTTTTTAACAATGTAGAATTGATAATTAACAAAATATTTTATCTTAATTATGAAAATTCATTATAAAATTATTGAAAGTTTTGATTTCTTGCTTAATAAAATATGATTTATTATTCCAAACAAGGATGAACCGTTGATTTTACAACAATAACCTGTATCAGCTACCGTCTATAGAAGGCATTAACAAGACAGAGGATCGGCAACGTTGTTCTCCCATCTTTCTCCGGTGTCATTATAGCGTGGATATAGGAAGAAGTGAGGTCCCAAAGTAGAATAGGCAAAGTATGCAAAACTCTAAATCTTTCTCTCGTTTCTCTCCTATCTTTCTCCACTGCCATTATAACGTGGACCTCACTGTAGTCAGAAAAGGAAAAACAGGCTATTGCTCAAAAATAATTTTTCTTTTTCTTGATTTCATCTCAAATCGTCCTAATCTTTATTATATTAAAGCCACATAGACAAAAAATTCACAACCAATACGGCTGATTGTCACGGAGAACCAACCTCAAAATTAGTTTAGGAACGTACTAGAGGCTATGGGAAAACCTCCAAATCACGAAAATTTTACCCATCTGGCCCCCTAGAGACCCCCAAATTTTTTCGACATTTGAAATCAGCCTCGCACAGAAAATTCGATAGAAGCTTTTTTGTTCAGCTCCCGGAGATAAGCCTGTAGCCATAGCTAAATTCCAACCAAATTCAAATAATGGCGACCCGTGATATTGAATTTTCATCGTAAATTTGAAGTTTTCCCAAATACGAAAAATTCTCAGCCAAAACTATAAGATTGCGTTAGCGAGTTCTCACTTTTGTCTTACTCAAGGTCAAAGTCGTTGTCCGTCTGTTTTATTCTTCAAGTACGTTTTCTCACACGTATTCTTTGAACCTTTTTATAGGTCAAGTTCGTTGGACAACAAAATTGACTCACTTCTTCCTCCTCTTTCAGGATATAAGTATAACATTGAAAGTATATAAGGAAAACAATTGTTTCCATTCATAATTTAGTCAGCTGAATGCTGAGGTATTCATTGCATGCAATTACTACAGATCTTCCATTCATTAATAACATCAGCTGATGGTATTTGGGAGGTATCACACAGACGCTGACACATGATTTCAGCTTGTTAATATACAACATAATTTAAAACTTTTACATCAACAAACTGATAGGGTTGGGATATCAATTTGTGGTTTTCGTCATTATCAATTCATTCGCCATTCATTTTCTCTTGGAACTCAGTATCGAAATCATGTATCGCACAAAATATTCAGCTGTTTCCGCAATAATTTTCACCAACTATTTATAATTGAAAGTTGTTGGTTTCAAAGATTACAATACAACAGTTCATGAGCGAGGGGGTAACTAGTATTATCAACTTTTGTTTAAAAAGTATAGTTCTTTGTTTATTCTCTTGGAATTTCCGGCAGGCGCTAACTGATCAAACCGTATATAGTCTTCATTCTTTATTGAGACATACAATAAGTACATCATCAAAATGATAGTAAGAGAAAAAATGAGGTAACCTTGTGATATTCCTCTCCCAAATTTAGATAAGGTTACACGCATAGTCCGAAATAGGTTTTTAGTTGTCTTGTAGTTGTTCACTTCACAAAATTTTCAGTCCTTGGGGTTGTCTATTATCATTCATTTCATGTGAATGTACTTGATATGAATAAAGCTCTTTTCCATATACCCTGTATATCTATCTAACAGCAGAGAGTATATATAGAGTAACGATATTCAATTTCTAATTTTTTTAGATTATTTTTCTCCGGATATCCTATGTCAATTAAACGAGCAACTTCTGTTTATATGCTTAGATGTTTGGATGATTAGATGTTTAGATGTTTAGATGTTTAGATGTTTAGATGTTTAGATGTTTAGATGTTTAGATGTTTAGATGTTTAGATGTTTATATGTTTGTATGTTTGTATTTCACCGGATCTCGAAAACGACTCTAACGATTCTCACGAAATTCAGAACATAGTAGGTTTATAATATAAAGATTCGATTGCACAAGGTCTCATCCCTGGAAAAACTCGCTGAAGGACATTAGAAGGATAATTATTATTCATCCTTGGAAAACAGCTGATAATAATTATTTCAGTTGGTGATGGAAGTGAGTGAGCGATTTCATGTGTTTGGGACTGTGCCAAAATTATGACTCATTGAACTTTTGTAATCATTCAATCAGGTACTTAGTGCCGGTTGCAAAAAAGGCGGGTTATTTTCAATCCTGATTAATTACAGTTGATCCATCTTTTTGAAATGGTCTTCTCTGATTTCGTTTAAGTGAAGTTAATCAGGATTAATATTTGACCGGTTTTTGTGCAACTGAACCTTTGTGAGGGGAATTTTTGCATTATTAATCTCAATTTACTGTGATTAGATATAACATTTCTGTATGAATGTTATTATAATTTCTTCTTTCGTAATACATTTTTTATGCTTTTGTACTCCAGAGCGAAGCTCGGTCCCCAATATTATTTTTCTACACAAGATGTGTCGATATTAAGATGTGTATCACATCTTGAGAGATACACATCTTAGTCATGATGTGTTGATATTGAAATCATGTTGAGATGAGTATCTCTTTCCTGTGGAATTGAAGTATAGAATTGCTTCAAACGAGGAGAGTAAACAATCATGAATATTATTTGTTGAAGGATTTCAGATTTTTGAATCAGCGTGAAGCACAGTCCCTTTTCAGGCTCAATTTTACATCAAGTTTTGCCCTAGGCGGCTTCACCCTGTTACAGGTTCAAATTACGACGCGTCCTAATTGAATTTTTGTAACGTGCAAATCGAATTTCTCGCTCTCTGGTACAGTCTGCGTTCAGCAGCGTGAACGAATAAAAGATAAGCGCCAGTGAAATTGTTTCCAACGATTGGCTCTAGGGATAAATCGATGTAACCAATACGAATCGAGC
Source organism: Nilaparvata lugens (assembly GCF_014356525.2). NCBI lineage: Eukaryota > Metazoa > Arthropoda > Insecta > Hemiptera > Delphacidae > Nilaparvata > Nilaparvata lugens. The sequence goes on along the minus strand of NC_052508.1, from coordinate 68,148,028 downwards.
TTATAATCAAGCTCATTATCTTGTTGGAAGGAGTAAGTTGAATATTGCGAGTCGAATATCAAACTCATAGTCAATTATCTTGTTGGAAGAAGTGAGTAGAATAGCATCCTCGTTTTGGTTGCTCCAATTTTAGAATTTTAGGTGTATCCTGAATGCTCTGTTGTTTGCAGACGATTTGTGTGTAGTACAGGAAAACGAAAATGACCTCCAAAAATCAGTTCATATCCTGCATGAAATTTGTAAAGAATATAATTTCAAGATATCAAAGGAGAAAACCAAAATCTTGGCTTTTAAAGGAAAGTACCCAATAAGATCGAAGATTGTGATAGACAACAAGGTATTGGAGCAGGTGTCTCAGTTCACATAATTATCTAGGTTGTGAAATTAGTTATAAAGATGAATCGGATGTAGAGAAGAAGGTAGGAAGGTTCCAAATGAATTGGGGAAGAAAGCTACCATAAGCACGATAATGAAATTTCATAAGACAATGGCAGCTCCACTACTACTCTATGGTAGTGGATCGTGGGTAACATCAAAGCCACTTGAGAGTAAAGTGCAGGCAGCTGAGATGAGATTTCTTCGCAGAACTAAGGGCTGTGACAGAAGAGATCACATCAGGAATGAGGATATACGGAAAGAGCTGAATATCTTCTGCCTGAATGAGAGAGTTGCATCTTATCGTCAGCAATGGAAAGAGCATGTGGAACGAATGTCAGCTGATAGGCTTCCTCACAGAATTTTCAAGTATAAACCGGTAGGCAAAAGAGACATAGGCAGGCCACGAAATGATGGCAATGATCATTAAAATTATGAAATGAAAACAGTAGATTGTAGTGATGCTTATGATGATATTAGATCAGATTATATTGATGTTATTGATTTATAAATTTTATTTATTTATTTATTTTTATTCTAATTTACAAGCTGAATGTGAGTCGGAACAGGCAATATCCTTATCCCTGATTGAAAGAAGAAGAAGAAGAAGAAGAAGAAGAAGGTGTATTCAAGTTTCAAGTTTATTATCCATCATAAGACATAATACATTGATTAGAAATTATTACATTAATTAAATCTACCCTTAGCATAAGCATATACATTCCAACACTCACTTGGAAATGCTCCAATGAATCTTAGTCTACAGTGTAATAATTTCGATAGTTAAGATTTTGTGGATAGTCACCCCAAAGGTAACAGAACCTGCTAGGGTGTGTATTCCAATTCCTAATCTGTATATAACAAATAGGTTCTACTCTTTGTTTCTAGAAGTTATCAACTCATCTACATATTTATTCTTCGTTCTGAATATGTCAATTATTTTTTCATTTTTACTTTTCTTGCCCTATTACCATAGGTAAGGAAAGTATTGCTTTCAAAAAAAATTTAAGGTGCCCCCATTTCTAAATCTCTATACGTTTCAAGGTCCCCTGAGTCCAAAAAAGTGGTTTTTGGGTATTGGTCTGTATGTGTGTGTGTGTGTATGAGTGTATGTGCGTCTGTGTACACGATATCTCATCTCCCAATTAACGGGATGACTTGAAATTTGGAACGTAAGGTCCTTACAATATAAGGATCCGACACGAACAATCTCGATCAATTGCGATTCAAGATGGCGGCTAAAATGGCGAAAATGTAGTCAAAAACAAGGTTTTTCGCGATTTTCTCGAAAACAGCTCCAACGATTTCGATCAAAGTTATACCTGAAATAGTCATCAATAAGCTCTATCAACTGCCACCAGTCGCGATTTTCTCGAAAACAGCTCCAACGATTTTGATTAAAGTTATACCTGAAATAGTCATCAATAAGCTCTATCAACTGCCACAAGTCCCATATCTGTAAAAATTTCAGGAGCTCCGCCCCATCTATGCAAAGTTTGATTTTAGATACTCAATTATCAGGCTTCAGATATAATTCAAACAAAAAATTTCAAGTGGAATAGATTGAGCATGAGAATCTCTACAATTAATGCTCAGTAACATTTTCACCTAAAATTAAAAAATAAGCTCGAAATTCGAGAGAATGTGATTATCCGATTGCAAACTCTTGGCAACTGTTGATTCTGTTAAATGATTCACTATGAAGAGATAGCAGACCTCGTGTGTCTCCAGCGTTATTGCCCTGTCACCAGCTGGCTCGAATCTTTGAATAGTAGACTTGAGATGCGCGGGAACACTACCGTCAGGTGATAAATTTTCATAACGGCAAGGAAAGTTGTGTGAGTGTGCCAACCAGATTTTTTTCCATTATAATGTGATGTTAGTATGCAATGGGTCTTCTAAGACCTGGCAATACATTGTAATTTGTGATGAGGAATCAATAAAGAATCAATCATCTCGATACTTCAATGAAGGAGATGATACTCAAATCAGGCATTGTTTAGCTTTCATCATGTTCTGCAAAAAAATGAATCAGTAAAAGTCTCCTATGCATTTTCCTGAGATGATCTCGGATATCACTTGGATATCAAATCACAAATTGTTAGAGTGATGGAAGAAGTAGCGTATTTTCTATGTAATAGGAAGGAATAAGAACGATCTAATGAGTGCTCGAGATCAAAGGGTAATATTACCAATTAGGAATCTTACAAGATATTGGAGACTCAGAGCTGCTCAGTCTTGAAGCTTAATGTATAGGTAATAGGATTAATAATATCGTTCCGTAGCGAATAAATGATGTTGGAAACAACGTCTAGATGGCGTTAGTTTCATAGCGGATGATGAGATGAAAAACGGAAGAGGAAAGATTCTGCTGATGGAATTATCTGAATTAGCGTTGACAGGTGAAGTTAAGCTGAGTTCTATCTGATACAACAATAAGGCAAAATAGATTAATTTCAAACTATTCTGATGATGATTATAATAATAGGGTTTTAATATTGCTCAGTTTCTTCTTCTATTATATTCATTTTTCATTCATTCATTCATTTATTGTATAAAACATTAAAATCATAATACAATTATTACATTGGAGGAAAAACTAGGCTGGATAGATCTTATATGAGATGTCAATAATTGGCGATATTTGAGATTTTTTTTCATTGTCATCAATTAATCAATTAATTTTAAACTTGAAATCTCCACAACAATATGTTGTATTATATTATGTAGCTATTTATATCACAAGGAATTCACTTAATAGATTAATTTCATTGTTCAAACTGGGAGACCGGTTTCACAAGATGTCAAATTATCAATTGATAATTTAATAATAATTAACTTGAATCGATCATTTTTACATGTCATGCTTGAGAATCCCGTCTAAAACTGTGTTAAGAGAGAAATGGAAAAGTGAATGACAACTCAAAGGCAGCTCGAATTGATTCGTCAACGGGGTTCTGCTGTATTCTTAACCTCAAACCAGTCGGAAAAATCTTAAGGAATTCTGATCTCAAAAGAAAGTCATAAATTACCAAGGAGTGGATTCTCATACATGAAGGTTCGAAGGTTATATTATATAATAATAATTAATACTGAGGGTGATGTCCGCATAAGTTCTTAGGCTTGTGCGTGGGTAATGAGTAAGATGGATGATGATGAGAGATGACGACTACTTTTAAAAGGTTGTCGGGACCGACGGTTTAGGCCCGCCGCAAAGTAGACCCATGCTAATCCACGAAAAGCAACCCACGCCGTGGGATGTTTTGTAAACCATTGCTAGGCTTCTCTAGACATTTGTGTAATGCATGCAATGAATAATCCACTTGTCAGCTGATTGAATATGAAAAACTATAGCAATGGTTTACAAAACGTCTCACGGCGTGGGTTGCTTTTCGTGGATTAGCGTGGGTCTACTTTGCGGCAGGCCTTATCGTTTCATCCGAAAGACGGGGTGGCCGTATCGATGTGATTGTGCTGTGGTCAAAAACTTTTGCCCCGGTCGAGATTCGAACTCGGGTTCTCTTGATTATTAGACCGGCGCGCTATCACTGACAACGAGCCACCCAATAATAATGTCAATATGTATGGATGAAATCTATGCATACTTCTAGTAGGTAGTAAACAGTCCACAGCTACTATCTTCCAGTAATTTGATCGATATGGTACAGAGTACAAATATTATAGATATGAATAGACGGTATATTATATTTTTATAGAGAGACCTTATAGATATCATAGTTATTAAGATGATTATAGTCAGGCAATACAACGGAAGTACAAAGTTAGTTACGTAAACACTATAGTGAAGTGCACGTTGATAGGAGAACAACGTTGCCGATTCTCTGTTTTGTCAATACCTTCTATAGACGATAGCTGATACAGGTTTACTGATGTAATATTAACTGTTCATTCTCGTTCAGAATAATAAATTATATTTTATCTAGCATGATTTTTATATTTTTCAATAATTTCATGATGAAATCTCATAATTAAGATGGAATATTTTGTTATTTAATTATTAATTAAACATTGTTAAAAGACGATCTGGCAACAGAGCAAAGCGAGAAAGAGATATCGCTATCCGCTTTGTTGAATGATGAACAAGGAAGGATGGCAATACCATTTCTAAACAAACACTGTCATTATAACGTGAACCTCACGGATATGGCGAGCAAAGCGAGCCTGTTTTTTACGGGGGTCCAGGGGGCGGAGCACCCTGGCTAGACGGTTATGGCGAGCGAAGCGAGCCTGACGGCTAGTATACTATATAACTATGGTTCTCTCTTATTCATAGATATAGTGATTCAAGAATACAGTGTAAACAGATATGATAAGATAGTTGATCTATTAATTTTTAATTGCATAATCATGGTTTCGAGTGCTGCAGCCTAGTTTTTCTAAAGCTCCACTAATAAGGTATCGAGAGAGGTACATATCAAAACACGCTTAAGGAAGGTAGCTCCATTCGGCGAGATGCATTTGAAAGGCGACCCAATAAAAATGCAGATTGGAAATTTGTGCCACTTGCAAACGCCTGACCGATTCGCAAAGGATTGGGGGCTGAGCCCTTCCACCGCCAAAAAAATTGAGTTGCGTGTTTGAAAAGCAGAAGCTGCATACGGGAGGCGACGGATGATGATAATGGAAATTCCCAACCAGCTGATTACAACTTTCCTTTCATGAGCTCGACGAAAAGTCTTAATGGAAGAGTGAGCACGTTTTCAAAAAGGCAAATGCTCTCTCCACGCTCTTATTATCTATGCAAATGCCTGAGGATAGCACTGAAAAAAGCAGCAGCAAGACGATCGCACGTAATTCATGTTGAAGCTTTCGGCGCCCGAAGATAATACAGGCAGCCTTTTATTGCTTCAAATAGAATATCTAATAAAGCGCGTCGAGCACTAGAATACACTCGCTGCTGGAAAATTGAAACGATTCTTTCTATTATTTCCAGGCCATGAGAAACCCGAATAAAGGCTTGCACTCTACATAAATCGTGTTCTCTTTCACTGTTCTACAGCGCATAGCGGATAATTTAAACATTCAGACGATATCAGTCTTACCAGCTTCCTTAAGTAGTTTCCACAGAGATTCTGATATCCTAAGGCACTTACAAATTCTTGATTGTGAACCAAGTATTCAATGCTTGATTATAATATGCTTTAGTTATGTTGGCTACAGTTGTGTTAATTCTGCATTATGAAATCTTGATTATGAACTACTTATTCAATGCTTAATTCTATTATGCTTCAGTTATGTTGGCTACAGCTGTGTTAATTCTGCATTATGAAATCTTGATTATGAACCACTTATTCAATGCTTAATTATAATATGCTTTAGTTATGTTGGCTACAGTTGTGTTAATTCTGCATTATGAAATCTTGATTATGAACCACTTATTCAATGCTTAATTCTATTATGCTTCAGTTATGTTGGCTACAGTTGTGTTGATGTAATGATCCAACTCATTCCATGATTATGAACCATGTATTTATTCAATGCTTAATCATAATATGCTTCACTTATATTGGCTACAGTTGTGTTAATGATGTATGATGCAACTCATTCCTTAATTATGAACCAAGTATTAAATATTTCATTCAATGCTAAATTCTAATATGCTTCACTAATGTTGGCTACAGTTTTTTTAATAATGTGATGATGCACCTCATTCATCGATCCATGCATTGGATTAAAGAGTATGCTCTTTTTAAATAAAACGACTCAAAAATTGTCAGACACCACAGATTTTATCAAAAGTTAGAGAGACCGGTTTCGGTAGTCACGCCATTGTCAATCTCTGATAAACTCTGAACCCGTTTTTCTAACTAATGATAAAGTTTGTGGTTTTTTACAATAAATTTCTTAGTATTTTTATTTAATACGAATAATTACTATAATATCAACTTCTCAACTACACAAAATGTTCTTTTTTCATGTGATTGCTTTGATTTATAAAAAATGAATAGTGGGAATAGAATGAATTCTAGATTTTTTGATGGATGTGGGAACATTGAGTAGTAAAGGTTAATCTAAAGCTGCGTACACATATACGCGCTTCCAACCCGCACCGAGCACGCTCCGCCCTCGTACCGCCCTCGTTCCGCCTTCGTTCCTCCATCGAACCACAGTCGCTCCGCCCACTCACCCATCATGAACGTTACGGAAGATGTTAGATCTTCTCGCGTTCCCCGGTCGAACCACTGTTGCTCCCCGGTCGATCATTAATCGCTCTGCTGGAGTGACGTTCGGTTGCGGAGCAGAGCGAATGTCTGTACGCACCTTTAGGGATTAGATTAGATTGGATTTTTTTTTTTAATGTAAGTTTCAATACAATGTACTGGTTTATACATAACTCACAAAAAATAATGACAATATAGCTGAATTAGTTCTACATAGTATTGATCAGAATGAGGATTAAATGCAATTTTAATTTTGATAAGGACAGAATAATCATAAAGGGCCCTGATAGATTCTGGATAAAGAACATTATTGTTAGTAATAAAGCTAAGCCATAGTGTTGTAAGTAATAACTGATCAGTATAAATCGTCTCAAAGTTTTTTTATCAGTGTAGAAACACGCAACAATATAATATTCAGAAGTAATAAAATAATGCACGATTTTATATCAATCCGAACAAATCAGTCAACCTTGATTTGAAAGGAAAATAGTAAAAGCATTGTCTTGATTATTTCATCCATCAATGTTTGGTAGAAATACTCATCAATTTCAACTGAAGTTATTGATAGAAGTATGTCTCGAAAGAGAGCTGAAATTCCAGTTTCCAACATACGGTACGTGATGATTCATCGACAGAATAATTCGAATTTTCCAGGAGAATATTTTTGCTTTATTAAGCAATAATCTGTTGAAATCATTGTGTAGATTCATGGCAAACATGGGGTAGTTCCATAGAGGCAGAAATACATGCAGTTGAGAGTGTGCGCCAACTGCACACGTTTGAACTTGTGAGCTATGATGTGAGCTTAGTTGGCTAGCGCTACAAATGGCGGCGATTTGACAACCAGCGACGAAATATCAAATCTCCAGAGTGACTTGCTTCTCTTCTTCCCAAAACTACAACTGGGAACACTGCCATTGTTGAAGCTGGGCCAAAACTGTGTTGACATGGATCAAATCTCCCATCTTTCTCAGTCCTACCCACTTCTATCTCTGCTCTGTTTCTAGAGCACATATTCATTTGTCCATTATTGTTTTAGAGCTTTGTAAACTTTGTGGCACGATTCAGATTACAGTGCCGGATTCAAATAATCACATGTACGTACGCCATGCGTCACTTTTAAACAGAATGGTTATTAAATCAAATCAAATCAGTTCCACCTTTGGTTTTGTTGACGGATCATTTTTCTCGAATGAATGAATTAATATCTTCCATCCAATGATTGAATTCAAATAATCACATGTATATACTTCATGTGCCACTTTTGAACAGAATGTTTATCAAATCAAATTAAATCAGTCTCACCTTTGGTTTTGTTGACAGATCATTTTCCACTTTTCTCGAATGAATGAATTAATAATTTTTATCGAATGATTGAATTAATCGATTTCACGAATGAATCAATTATGTGCTTGAAAAGCTCATATTAATGAATTCAATATAGATACAATGAGGTCCACGTTGATAGCAGTGGAGAAAGATAAGAGAAAAACGTTGCCGATCCTCTGTTTTGTCAATGCTTTCTATAGACTGTAGTTGATACAGCTTTATTGATACAGCTTAATATGATAAAACTTTTTACATTCAGTGAAATCATTATTATCCAAATCAACGGTTCATTCTCGTTAAATAATGAATTATATTTTATCAAGCAATAAACTATATTTTTCAACAATTTCATAATGAATTTCTATAATTAAAATGAGATATTTTGTTAATGAATTATCAATTCTACATTGTCAAAAGATGATGAACTGGCAACAGAGCAAAGCGAGAAAGAGATTGCGCTTTCTGCTTTGTTGAATGATAGACAAGGATAGCAATACCATTGCTAATCAAACACTGTCATTATAACGTGGGTCTCACTATGGTTCCTGTTATTTTGTAGTTGAAATCGAGATGACATTTCAAAGTGACCCTTGACAGTTTTGAAACATATATTGATAGATCAGAATTCAATCCGGGAAAGATCTGATAATAATGGAATATTGAAATGTGATGATGGAGATCGGTAATTAATAGATGAGTCAGTGTAAAGTTTACTCTACTTTACTTTACTTCTCTTGTTCGTCAAATTATTATTAATCTGCATTAAGGGAGCAACGCTCCCGCAGTAAATGACACGTCAAAGTTCAATGTCATATAATACTACCATCCTTCATATTTCAACACAACATTCAATAGAACACAACAGATTTTACATAGCATACATTAATTAAACATTAACCAACAAGGAAGTCTGCTAATCTAAAAGGACACAATAGAATAAGTAGATCCCTGAGTGTTTTATTTGAACTCCTTCAAGCCCTCAATTTTACTCATGTTACAAAAGAATTGTCAAAGAATTATTGTGTACAACCTTTCCGTGCTGAATTACAACGAAATTAAAACATTACAGTAAAATGAAATTAAAGTACAGTATTTAAAACTTACTGATTTGATTGAAATGGTAATGATTGGAGCTCTGCAGGATTCAGTTTTAGAGGCGCTTCTCAACTCACCTGAAAGAATGAGAATATGAAAAATTATTCACAATCTCCAATAAATAATTCAAATAACAGCTCACTGTGAAAATGATCGTATGAAATAAATGCAATATATTATGGAATATGTGCAATATATGCAATATGACGGTCTTGAATACTTTAATAGAATTGAATGAATATAATAGTCGATAAAATATGATATGCTTGAACATTCATATCCTAAGGTGATATTATTTATAACTGCATCATTTATATTGTGTATTAGATAAATTAATAAAGTCTATACTAAGGGGCGATTGCTGAGATCGGGTCTGGCTAACCCCGGCGCAACGTTGGTCTAGCGCAACTTTGGTCTCGGCTAAAAAATCGGTTTGCTGAGATCGAGTTTAGCTGTCGGTTATCTCTTGGTCGAGAGCAACTTTGATCTGCGGGTTTAGCCAGACCGACGCTCAAGTTTAGCCAGACCGAGGAGCAACTGAAGGAATCCACGGGGAATTATTGTCGCAATGTTGGCAACAGCCATCTCGAATGCTACTTTGGCTCTCACACGCTGTCTTTGCGTATTGCTTTTGCACTCTCTCACTCACACTCACTCACTCTCCCATCATTCGTTTCGTTCTTGTTTTTTCTTCTTCCCCTCCCTCCCACACTCTCTCTCTCTCTCTCAGGCATAATATGCCTTTATTAGGGCATATTGAAGAAGAAAAAAAATCAATCAATCTCATTCTCTCTCTCTCTCTCTCTCTCTTTCCCCCACTTACTCCCATTCTCTCTCTATTTCAGTCTTGATCCTCTCTTGACCGTCGTTATAATGATTATCTGTGATTAGATAATCTTCTTAACTCTTTCGAATGTTGTTACAGTGAACACATGAACAACTAACTCCTCGCCTTTTTGGTGTTCATTTGGAATTCATTTTCATTCATTTCCAAAATGTAGTTTTTTTCTAGCGTATTGTCCAGCTAGGAATTTAATGTAATATTTTTCAATTATTAAACAAAAAATAATAGCTATTGCCGCAACACTATGTATAATGCGACATGATGCTGCAGTACTCACATAAATCACCAGTCTCTATGTGGACTACCATCAGCAAAAAATCTGAGAGCAATCAGCACTTCTCTTCAGTTATAAATTCTGATACCGTACTCGCTGACTTGAGGTATTGATTCGTAATAATCCAAATATTCAAGGTAATCCATTATTCACTTCATCCACTCACAAAATCAATTCCACAGAAAGGATCACGCAAACGAAGGGTCGCTCATCACCATCTGGACTCAACTTAATAGTTCAATTATGCAATGCAGACTATTTCTGCATCCCGTGATGATGCAAGCAAACGCAGCTGCCTCCAATTAGCAACAATCAACCCCACATAGATATCATCTCACACTTTCTTACAATTACAACGTATTTAATACAGTTCTCCTTCATTACTGATATAGTTGCAGTTCCATATTGTGTTCAAGCCAATTATAGATAGCATCGATACTATCGTGTAGCCTAGATTCGTAGAAGGTAATCGACCACTGATAGAAATTGAGTCAAAAGAATTGGCTTCCAATTTAATATATTTTCAGACATTGTTTTAACCAAAAAATATATAATATGAGTGTTGAGAGAATATCAGAATGATAATAGAATTATGGGCTACTCAGTGAATGGGCTAGTACTGCCAGAGACAAATAAATAGGTATCTTTCAAACAGTATCTTTACTCTATGGAACTGCATATAGCGAATACTTCAGAAAAATCTTTTTGAAGTAAGTCAGTTTTGTTTTTACCATATTTAGCAATTGAAAGTTCAATTTAACATGTATTGATAATTGTTCATTCAGTTTCATGCATGAATATGAAAAGATCATGTATTTGAACCAGTTCATGTGATTGAAACGTAGTTCCCTTGAACAATGCTCTAGCACCTTTTTTTAGTATGGTACCCACAAAATGTCCTTGTTATGTTATGATTAAAGAGTAGTTTCCACCGGGGACAGGAGGATATACAAATCTCCAGTAAAATCTGGGAACATGGATATATCCCCCCCACAGTAAATTTTTTTCTCCAGGGCTACTTTTAATATGGATAAAAATATTAATCAGATTACCCTTGTAATAAAAATGGAATTAGTAGCCGAAACATGTCGTGACAAAATGATTTATAAGGGTACTCATTCATATTTCCATTTATAGAGATACTAGTATATCTGTGTGAAATTGCGACTTCCCCCAATTTATCATTCAATCATCAGATCCATGTTAAATCCATTTATTTATTAATTCATCTATCAATTCCAAATACACAATCATTTATCCATAAAATTGGGGGAGGACCAACAGGTATCGCCTACCTGCTTCTCCTCCAAATTTTGATTCATATACTAATCCAGAAAGAAGCTGATATTCCTCCACTCTATAAAATTCACTGACAAAACTAAATTCGCTAGAAATTGAGTTAACTGACTCCAATAAACCTATAAAACATTTCATTACGACTCTTTATTATATTCATTGAAGATAGGTATATTCCCATGTAGAACAACAGTTCTTATAAAATATTACTTTCATCTGTAAACAACATAATTCATTGACCCATAAGTTGTCACATAACCTGATGTATGGTACTCTATAGTGTGAATACAGCCAATTATTTTCAAGTAGTTATAATTTATAATATACAGACAATTCTTTTAAATGTTAAGTGCAACGCAAATTGATTTATACTGTATTTTACACGACCCTCCTCACACACAGATTCTTCCTAGGTGAGAAGTACTATTCATCCAAACTAGTGTAAAGTCAACATTTCAAATTTTTGTAACATGTTGCTTTCTGAGAGTAAAAACTTTTCCATTCATAAAATTCTCTCGAGAGGAACTTTCTGAAGGTATGATGGAAAACGAGAGAGAACTAGTTGGTGAAAGAGATCAAGTAGCGGAAGAATGTGACTAAGAATATGTGAGTGAACGGCGCCTAGACAAAGATGGAGGTAGGGGTTTAAAGTAGTCTTCCGCCTTCATCATCATCATCATCTTCTGGCACGCTGTGAAAGATGGCAAATATTTCCACCCTGGAAGCGAAAGGGGCAGCATTGCTAGACGTGACAGGCAGCTAGAGGAGAAGGATGTGATGTAGAACAGGATGGGAGAGAGAGAGTGAGAGAGAGAATGATAGGATGTGATGTAGAACAGGATGGAAGAGAGAGAGAGAGATAGTGAGAGAGAAGGATGGGATATGTTGTGGTACAGGATGAGGGAGAGAGAGAATAACAGGATATGATGTTGAACAGGATGGGAGAGAGAGAGAGAGAGAATTGTGGGATATGATGTAGAACAGGATGAAAGAGAAAGAGAGAATTATGGGATATGATGTAGAAGAGAATGGGAGAGAGTGAGAAGGATAGGATATGTTGTAGACCAGGTTGATGGAGAGAAAGAATGATAGGTTATGATGTAGAACAGGATGGGAGAGAGTGACAGAAAGAGAGAGCGATGATGGTGGAGAGTAGCTGAAGCCACCGATTAAAATTCAGAACCTTTCTCGTAGCCTGTGACATCTTGACAGCTGTTGTAAGAGAAAGAAGGAGCTGGTTGAAGAACAAGAAGGAGGGATAGACGAGGAGGTGAGGTCCTAGTTATGATGAGATGTCTGAATGGATGCAGAGAGGAAGACCTCTCTTCCATCCTTGTCGTAACAAATGAAAAATGCACCTTTCACCGAAGTCATACATCACTTTCTGTTTCGTTTTAATATTATTATCATAAGTCTGCTGTAGCAGTAATGTCGGACTTTTGTCGATCGTTTAGTGAAGTTGTTTTGGCTTCACTTGGGTTGAAAGTGAAGCTTGTCAGAGTTGACAGAGAATATTACTTAAGTAGCTAGATATTCCTAACACAGATTGCCAAGTGAAAGTTTTAATGGAGCTCTGGGAATTGATGTTGAAAGAAGCTCATCTACACAGAATAAATTTGGAAATGATGCTTTTCACCTCATCTTCCGCTTCTTTTCATTCAAATTGAGGCATAGAGAATAGATATTCAATTCATTTATTCAATTATTACATTAACCAATGCACAAATCAAATACATGATTAGAAAAGGACCAACAGGCCTAGCCCAAAACTGTTCCCTTTCCGAATTTTGATAGAAGTAAGTCAATGTCTAAAATCATAATCATAATCATGTCTAATATCAGATTTATATGTGAATATTTCATGTTTTAGTGATAATAATGTAAAATTCACCTTCTATGTTTGGTTTAGAAGCATCTAAATTTAAAAATCTACTTGTGAGAATAATTAAGGACTGAAAATTTTGTGAAGTGAACAACTACGAGACTCAACATATTTCGGACTATGTGTAACCTCAGCTAAATTTGGGAGAGGAATAGCACAAGGTTACCTTATTTTTTCTCTCCCTATCATTTTTGATGTGCTTATCAATGAAGTAATGAAGAACTAATGAACTAATCCATAAAGAATCTATATATATAAAAGCGAAATGGCACTCACTGACTGACTGACTGACAGACTCACTCACTCGCAGAACCAAAAATCTCCTGGACCAAAAAAGTTCAAATTTGGTTGGCGTGTTCAGTTGGCCCTTTAGAGGCGCACTAGGAAATATTTTGGCGATATTTTAACTCTAAGGGTTGTTTTTACTTACCTTGCCCTATTACCATAGGTAAGGAAAGTATTGCTTTCCGAAAAAAATGAGGGTACCCAAATTCCTATATTTCTATACGTTTCAAGGTCCCCTGAGTCCAAAAAAGTGGTTTTGGTCTCTATGTGTGTGTGTGTGTGTGTGTGTGTGTGTGTGTGTGTGTGTGTGTGTGTGTGTGTGTGTGTGTGTGTGTGTGTGTGTGTGTGTATGTGTACACGATATCTCATCTCCCATTCAACGGAATGAGTTGAAATTCGGAATTTGAGGTCCTTACACTATAAGTATCCGACACGAACAATTTCAATCAAATGCAATTTAAGATGGCGGCTGAAATGGCGAAAATGTTGGCAAAAACAGGGTTTTCCGCGATTTTTTCGAAAACGGCTCCAACGGTTTTGATCAAACTTATACCTAAAATAGTCATTGATAAGCTCTATCAACTATCACAAGTCCCATATCTGTAAAAATTTCAGGAGCTTCGCCCCATCTATGCAAAGTTTGATTTTAGATTCCCAATTATCAGTCTTCAGATACAATTTGTACGAAAAATTTCAAGTTGAGAAGATTGAGCATAAAAATCTCCACAATTAATGTTCAGTAACATTTTCAGCCAAAATTGAAAATAAGCTCTGAATTCGAGAAAATGTGATTATTCAATTATTGCAAATTATTGTTGATACTATTAAATCATTCACTATGAAGAGATAGCAGAATTCGTGTGTCTCCAGCGTTATTGTCATGTCACCAGCTGGCTCAAATTTTTGAATAGTAGACTTGAGATGCGCGTGAACACGAGCGTCAGGTGATCAATTTTCATAACGGCAAGGGAAGTTGTGTGAGTGCGCCACACCAGATTTTTGATGATGTACTTATTGTATGAATCAATAATGAATAAAGCTACAGCTTAGGCCTTTGCCAAGATTGAGGTGACATTTCATACATTAATTGAGCTTTCTTCTAACATGTGATTTCACGTGAAATATTCATTATAAATTGATGATAATTAATATTGTATTAATGAATGGAAAAAATAGTAATCTTCTTTTGCGTTTCGTTATCATTGTATTTCTGTATCACTGTATTAGGTTGGGTGTAAGACAGGACTTTTAGTACCAACCCCACCACTTCATTTAAATCATCACTATTTTCTAGTTTTATTTTTCTAATTCTTGTGTTTCAGTGCACTACTTGTGTTCTTGTGTATATCATAGTGATGCCAATTCATTTATTCATTTATTCAGTCGTGTACAATTATCACACTTAAATTAGTTTTATTTAAATGAAATGAGTTTCTGTCTGGCTTGAGAATGTGCAACACCAGCACGAAACGGTCGTCGCCACACCAAAGAATTTGAGTGTTTTTCCATTTTAAAGTTATATTCAAATACGATAGTAATAATAATAGTGAAAACAAGATGGATAACCAGCAAGGAGACACTTAAATTATTACACTTATTCGATATTATCACACTCAATTGATAGACATCATTTAGAATTATCTGATCATTATAATTTGATATGAATAGGATTATTCTATTCTTTCTCTGTTCCTGTTTTCTTGTTTTGATAACTTGTAACCATCCTCTCATCATCTCTCTTCAATCATGTCTTCTCATTTTATTCTCCAAGTCCTCATTGGCTTCATCGACATTTTCACTCTTTTTTCCTCTTCTAGTAGTTTTAACACTTGCCTTTACTCATTCCTACTTGTTCATTTATTTATTTATTCATATGCAAATACAATCCAGGTAAAAACAACAGGCATTTGCCAAAAACTGCTTCAAACCTTAATTTGGAATACACAGTCTGAAGGTTATGCTACTTACGTAACTTAAATGATAATTCTCTTAATAATGATAGTAACTTGAATATATTTCTCTTCTAACTGTAAATCAAGCATCTGAACTGAGGATTCAGATCTCGTTCATCACAAATTTGCTTATGAGGAAAAAACGCGCAGTTTCTCACTGAAAGTTTCCGTAATATGGAATAGTATTCGTTCAGAAATAGGAAAAGCACGAACAATATAATACAAAGTCTTTTCTGAAATGTTACGGTGGAGTATCCAATGGTGTGAAAACAGTTTACCAAATTTCATAGGATTCCCCTTTGAAATACGATTTGGTGTGTGGAATATTTCCTGAAATGACACGGTTGGGTATTCAGTGGATTGATAACGGTTTTCAATCTCACCAAATTTCCCAGATTTTCCCTTTGAAATACGATCCGGTGTAATCTTTAACAAGTTGAAGGTTTTTCCAACTTTTTGCTGCAGCTGGATTCGTTTGAATATAAACTTTCCACTCTTTCTGAAAACGAAGTGAAAAATCATTATTACGGACGCGCGGAAAAAGTTATGGACAACAGCAGAGGCGGCAGCTTTTGACGATGGAGAAAATTTCAGGAAAAACTCGAATTGAACTTTTCCGAGTTGTGAGAGCGCATTCAAAAGCGAAAAGTATTTATATTTCTTGAGTTGAGAATCCTGTGAGACGTATAACAGATGGCAGCTTAGAGCCAATTGCGCTCGCCGTTCTCAGATCTCCATCTTTTTCAAGCACTTTACTTTTTTGCAGCTCGGTGATATCGCTTCACTCGAATTACAACCACTCGGCGGGTAGGGAAACACTATCATGAGAGTTTCATATTGTAAGTGCTTGTGAATTCTCAACTATATGCAATTTTCACAGAATTTCAGCAACTGGTCAGATAAGAGCAACGAGCAATTCAAGATGTGGCATCACCCACAACCTCACTATTGTTGAGTAGTTTCAATGCTTGTCTTAATGGACATAGTTGTGATTTTCAACAAATGAGGTTTTCAAAACGTGAATTTCATTTATGGTTATTTACACGAAGATGATTCTCATCATTTCCAATGTTTTAAAGTTGGCAGACCTTTTCGATGACGGCTCCATTCTTGTTCACACAAAAGGACCTCTATGGTTGCAGATATAATTATACAAAATCGCATTTTGTCTATAATGAGGTCCATGTTATAATGGCAGTGTTTGATTAGCAATGGTGTGGCTATCCTTGTCTATCATCCAACAAAGCGGATAGCGCTGTCTCTTTCTCGCTTTGCTCTGTGGCCAGATCGTCTTTTAACAATGTAGAATTAATAATTAATCAACAAAATATTTTATCTTAATTGTGAAAATTCATTGATTCATTTTTGTGCAGTGTTTGATTAGCAATTGTATTGTTATCCTTGTCTATCATCCAACAAGCACTATCTCTTTCTCGCTTTGCTCTGTAGCTAGATCGTCTTTCAACAATGTAGAATATTAATAATTAATCAACAAAATATTTTATCTTAATTGTGAAAATTCATTGATTCATTTTTGTGCAGTGTTTGATTAGCAATTGTATTGTTATCCTTGTCTATCATCCAACAAGCACTATCTCTTTCTCGCTTTGCTCTGTAGCTAGATCGTCTTTCAACAATGTAGAATATTAATAATTAATCAACAAAATATTTTATCTTAATTGTGAAAATTCATTAGGAAATTATTGAAGAATATGATTTCTTGCTTAATAAAATATAATTGATTATTTTAAACAAGAATGAACCGTTAATATCACATCAATAAACTAGTATCAGCAATCGTCTATAGAAGGCATTGACAAGACAGAAGATCGGCAACGTCTCTCTTCTATCTTTCTCCACTGCTATTATAACGTGGACCTTACTATGGCAATTGGTCTCATAATTAATCATATGAAATCTACTTAGAAAATTAAGATAAAGTTGTAGAGGAGTCAGTTTCTTGTTTTTCACAGGACTTCAGAAAGTCCTGCTACTACTTAACCTCCAATCTAAGCTACAACTGTACTACTAAAAAATGAATCTATGAGTTAAAATTAGACTCTTTTTACGCTGCTCCTCTGTATGAGGGAATTATAAGAAATAGACGCAACTATTGTAGTAATCTGAATAGAATGCCAACTGGAATAATGCCACTTGAATTTCAAAACTATAGACCTATTGGAAAAAGAGGATGTTTGAAGGACGAGATATAGAAGGGTACCCTTACAGGTTAATTTATAAACCTAATCCTTGAAGTGGAGATGATGATAAGAATTGAACAGATATTTTCAACCTTTTCCAATCAATATTTTTCTAACTTAAACAAATTCTCTTGTACTTCCACTCAGTTTCATTCTACGGGTAATAATGATCCCTTGATTGATTAATAGACATTTTCGTTTGCATTATATGAAAACAACCTACATAAGTTGTTCTCTCAGATTTTCTCAATCCGATGTTTTTCTCAGGTAATTGATGTTCTTCTCCTCGTCAATAAGACTGAATTGAAAAATGTATGTGTAGATGTATGAGTGAGAAGTGTCATAAATAATTGAATGTATTAGTAATTTCAGCTTAAATCAATGGATTCTCTAACAAAACTCTCTAAATAACTATTGCTTATAGATTTCAAAAGTTTCCAACTTCGAATTAACAGCACTTCAAATCACTGCGAAGATTATGGTTAAATAGAGGATTGAATAATTGATGTTCCTCTCAGGTAAATTTAGCAAGATTTACCCTATTGAAGCTGGAGATTGAGTTGATTGAAATGTATTTGAAGGAATAAAATGTAAATGTATTAATTAACATTCATAGATTCAAATATAACAAACAGTAACTTATTTCTTCCATCATACAAATGTCTCTCATTCCTTACTAATTCTTCTCTGCACTTTGTTCTGGAGAACCTTTCCCGCTAGTTTTCAAGTAAGACAGAGCCGGTTGAATTACGAATGCAAGTCATGAAAGATGCATCAATTGCCATGCAGTACACAGTTGATGGAGTTCGGAGAGGGGGAATGCTTAGAGCTGCTATGGCTCTCTGTGACGTCATCAAACTTGGATGACATTCAAGAAAACGACACATCACAGAGAAGAAGTAATTCCTTCTACTTTGTGGACACATTCGGACTGACTTGATGACAATACGGCGCATTTCATAGGTTGTTCTTGTTCTGTAACTTGGCTACTTACGGTCCAATTAAAGTCCACAAAATCAAAGTCCAATATTGAAGTTCATATAGTTGAAGTCCATATAGTACAAGATATAGTGAAAGTCCATAGTCATATAGCACCTATACCGTATATAAGTTCACAAACTGCGATGCGTAAGTGTGAGTTTTGATGTTTTAAATCATCTACCCAGTCCATTCATGATCAAATACAAAGGTTTTGAACCATGACACATCAAATACACAGTATTGCAATTGGAGTTTTGGAGAAATCATCTATTCAGTCCATCTACGAGACAAACGAGATATAGGAAGGTTTCACAGTATTAAACAATGAATAAACACAATAATAATTATACTAACACAGTATTTTGTAATATATAATGCTGTTTTTTTTATCCGATATCGGGGCACCGAGCTTCGCTCGTTATTATTATTTATTGACTAGCCGTCAGGCTCGCTTCGCTCGCCATATCCGTCTAGCCAGGGGGCTCCGCCCCCTGGACCCCCGACTGGATCATCTAAGAATGGGATCAGCAGGCTCGCTTCGCTCGCCTGCATTTTTCATTTTTATCATATATTAGGACAATCCTGTCGGGGGTCCAGACTAAACGGCTGGCTAAACGGATATGGCGAGCGAAGCGAGCCTGACTGCTAGTAATATAATATTCCCAGGATTGAAGTAGCAGTGCTTAATCTATTTTTCCGCGATAAATGCATTTCAATCTTAAACTTGGTGCCAACACAACAAAGTCAACTCAACTTAATGCCAACCTGACAAAATTATTAATTTAGTTGCCAGTTAACAACTGTTTCGAAGAGGTACTCTATCTAGATTATAGTTCTATAGTAACATATGATATGGAGATTTCAATTATAATTAAGAGATTGGGAGAAGAAGAATATACATGCTAGAAGACGAACTTTGAACCCTTAAAAACAACCCTTAGAGTTAAAATATTGCCAAAAGATTTCTTAGTGCGCCTCTAAAGGGCCAAATGAACATACCTACCAAATTTGAACGTTTTTGGTCCGGTAGATTTTTAGTTATGCGAGTGAGTGAATGAGTGAGTGAGTCAGTCAGTCAGTCAGTCAGTGAGTGCCATTTCGCTTTTATATATATAGATGAACAGAACACAATTCTCCAAAATGATCGTGTTTATATTTCACAGCTGGCTATACGTCAGCTTATGAATTTCGGGGATGCGATATTTTGATTTTCCACAGAATCACTCGGACGACGAAAGTCTCAGTTGTTTTAGCCAAGGATGAATTATCCTTTTAATGTCGTTCAGCGAGTTTTTCCAAGGACGAGACCTAGTGCAATCGATTTTTTATATCATAATTTTTATATCAAATGTTGCAAATTTCGTGAAAATTGTTAGAGCCGTTTTCGAGATCTGGTGAAATACAAACATCTGAACATCTAAACATCTAAACATCTGAACATATAAACAGAAATGCGCCTCCAACACGCTCCGCGCACGCTCCGCCTTCGCTCTGCAATCGCTCCGATCATGAACGTTACGGGAGATGTTAGCTCTTCTCGCGTTCCACTCTTGCTCCCCGGTCGATCATCAATCGATCTGCTCGAGTGACATTCGATTTCGGAGCAGAGCGAAAGTCTGTACGCACCTTTACAATAGCAATTTGTCTTAACATTCTGTCTTAGTATTAGTTAGAAACAAACTACAATTCATATTAATAGTTATTCAGTATTAATAGTTAGAAACAAACTACAATTCATATTAAAAGTTATTCAGTTCTACCAAAAATTAAAATGTACATGTTGCATAATGAGCATTCATTATATTGAACACATAGTAGTGGGAATATCTATCACAAATATTCCCAATAGTTTGTCAATATGAGGAGTATATAAAGGTCAACTGATACATATTAAGGAGAATCTATTCCTGCAGGGATCTTGTTCGTTCCATTAATTAAGCAGCATCTATTTCTGCATCCAATATTAAGCCACGTCGATTACAGCCCAATTTGATGCCAAGTACCTAGAGTGACGATGTTCGCAAACCAAGCCCCAAGCCATAGAATACTAGCCTGCATAAACAGGGTTTAAGTTTCATTTGGACTAAGCAATCAAGTTGGACGTAATCCAAGATAAGTGCATATGCATTTGGATCATGTGTATGTATATGAGCATGTGCATGTGCATATGCAAGCAAGCGCCTCGAAATGCATGACGTAATCCAAGTGGAACTTCGTTGAGGGGCTTATCACGTGATAAGCCAGTATCTCTGCTCATCCATTTAATTTTCTCCCTGGCATTTGCAGCTCTTGCACAATATACGACAAAGCATACAAAGCAACGCGCATGCGCGACACACAAGATGGCTTCCTTTGGGGAGAGTTGATATAAAATTAGAGAGTTGAAACTTACGTTCTTCCAATTTGAACAACTGAACCAGTAACAACTATTTAATAATCCATTTTGTTTTAATTGAGGTGGCATTGAATTTGTAATATGAATTAGTAACGATCTATGCATTATATTTTCAATATCGGGGACCGAGCTTCGCTCTGGAGTACAAAAGCATAAAAAATGTATTACGAAAGAAGAAATTATAATAACATTCATACAGAAATGTTCTATCTAATCACAGTAAATTGAGACTAATTCCCAGAAGAATGCCAAAATTTCCCTCACAGAGGTCGAGTTGCACAAAAGCCGGTTAAATTTTAATCCTGATTAACTTCACGTGAACTGAATCGGAGAAGACCATTTCAAAAAGATGGATCTACTGGAATAAATCAGGATTGAGAATAGCCCGGCTTTTTTGCAACCGGCACTTAGTATCTGATTGAATGATTACAAAAGTTCAACAGCTGAGTCATAATTTTGACACAGTCCCACACACATGAACTCGCTCACTCACTTTCATCAGCAACAGACGACGAAATAATATTATTATCATCTGTTTTTCCAAGGATGAATAATAATTATCCTTTTAATGTCTTTCAGCAAGTTTTTTCCAGGAATGAGACCTAGTGCAATCGAATTTTTATATTATAAACCCAAAGTAAATAGACAGACTATACTAACGTTGTTAGTATAACTCTGTCTACTAACGTTGTTATAAACCTACTATGTTCTGAATTTAGTAAGAATCGCTAGAGCCGTTTTCGAGATCCGGTGAAATACAAACATATAAACATATAAACATCTAAACATCTAAACATCTAAACATCTAAACATCTAAACATCTAAACATCTAAACATCTAAACATCTAAGCATCTAAACATCTAAACATCTAAACATCTAAACATCTAAACATCCAAACATCTAAATATCTAAACATATAAACAGAAGCTGCTCGTTTAATAGTATAAGATATCTAGAATAGTATTTGAAGATGAGATAATTGATTGATGCTGTGCTAATGAGAATCCAGAACAATTAAGCCAAACATCAAGTATTCCCGTCTCGACCTCCATTGATAATAATTATTGTGATAGCTATCGATTCGATTAAATAGCTGTACAATAGTTTTTATGTAAACATTTAGAAACAATATAAGAATGAAAATGTATTATTATTATTGCAATTCCTTAACATTATCATGTTTATGAATAAAGGAAAACCTCATGTAGTAGTATACATGATATACTTATGTTTACATAAGTATCATTGTGGATTTGAGTGAAATTTTCAATATTTTTTGCAATTGTGAAGGAGGATTTGTATTTGGAAATTAATCAATCTTATAAATTCAAAGTTTAGTAGATACATTATTGTAGACTCAAAATTGTGTGCGAATTGAGTTATCATTTAAGTTACGTAAGTAACATAACTTTTAGACTGTGTAATCCAAATTAAATGAAGCATTTTTGGGCAAATGCCTGTTGTTTTTACCTGAATTGTATTTGCATATGAATAAATAAATAAAATAAGTTATTTTATTCTATTGTAGTCCTAAACTCAGGAAAAGAAAATGTTTCGGTCATACCCTGTTCTCTATCCAAATAATCAGCTCTGTTTTTGAATTTTTGCGATTCAACAAATAAAAAGTAATAGTAGATAACTACTCAGTACTTCATTAATAATATAAGTTGGAATAATGTCAGTTGAATATAATAGGATTACTAGTTAAGATCCCATTATGACTATGACCAGGTTGGCGGCACAAAAAACAGTAATAAATTCAATGAATTCCGTAATAAATTTTATGAATATTTGATCATGAGAACAGAAAACAATCTCCATGCAGAAAATATATACTTGTGTTGGATTTGAAGTGTTAAATCGCGACTGCTTCCAGATTAATAAAATCTACTTTGTGAAAATGTATTATTTATTTATTCACATTTAACAATGCATAAATCAAATACATGATTAGAAAAGGACCAACAGGCCTAGCCCAAAACTGTTCCCTTTCCAAGTTTTGATAGTAGTGAGCCAATGTCTAAAAGCTGGGTCATTTTACTTCACATAGGTTATGTTATTCCGAGTCCAGAAATTTACAAACCAAAATTTAGAATTTAATTAGATTGAAAACCGAAAAGAATGAAAATATTGCACCAAACTGTAAATTGTAGATAACTACTGATCAAAATAATTGAGGACTGAAAATTTTGTGAAGTGAACAACTACAAGACTTGACCTATTTCGGACGTTGTGTAACCTTATCTAAATTTGGGAGAGGAATAGCACGAGGCTACTCAATTTTTGTTTCTCTCCCTATCATTTTGATGATGTACTTATTGTATGAATTGATAAAGAATCACAACCGGCAGCCATCTTGCCTACTCAGTGCTAAATAGTGAGTTGTTTTTTCTGGCTCTAAATTTTGTAAAATTATTCAAAAATTTTCCCAATTAATGGTAATTTGAGTGTGATATTTTTGTTTTTTAGTTTGTTTTCAACCGTCAAAATTTAAAAATTTTATTTTTCGTCGTTTTTGAGTGGAAATGGACTGAATTTTAGTGAAGTGAAATCATAACCCTATTTTGGACTTTGAAAATGTTATCTAAATTTGGGAGACAAATAGTACAAGGAGTATCCTTAGTTTTTCTCTCCCAATTAGTGCTTCTTTGGACTTGAAAATGTTATCTAAATTTGGGAGACAAATAGTACAAGGAGTATCCTTAGTTTTTCTTTCCCAATTAGTGCTTCTTTGTGAAAAATATAGATGAATAAATAAATGAATATTGTTACTTGGAAAAAGGTTGTATCAATCAGGGTTGAAAAGAAAATCTGTTCTCGCTTTAAAAAAAAAACAATTCTGTAATCAAGAAATGTCGCTGTACACATTTTCCATACGTGTGTCTCCCGAGCTTACCAGTCACATCTCATGAATGAGGAATTGGTTTTCCCTCGAGCTGGTCTGACTGCTGACGTTCTATCACAAGAAGGCATAATCACAAGAGAATATAGCAAGATATTAGGGAAAGCGGCTAGCTTTATTTTGAACGTGTCACGAATTCACGTTGTCATGAATTCACGTTGTCCTGCTGTCAGACGGGGAAATCAGATGGTGCTGCTCTGTTTATAAGCGAGATTGCCAACAAAGGAAGAGACGGCTTTTCCAATTGACTTTTCCAGGATCTGCACGTGACAGAAAATCAGTTATCTTCCCTCTCTTCTGCTCCACGTGCTTTGTCCCCTTCCAATATAATTAGGCCGAAAACATCGAGGTAAGTCAAACAACAAAAGGGAGCCTTCATTTTCTGGGTCATTAAGGAGCTCAGTATAGAAGAAGGGAGGCATTGGTATTGAAAATATAATGAAATTTCATCATCATCAGAAAATATACTCTTGTTCTGATCGCCTCTAGAAGTGCCTGTAGTCATTATCACTGTCATCTACAGTATATAATAAAGGAAAGAATTAGCTTATACCAATTGTACCCTTGCAGAGCACGGGCTACCTGTTTGTGAGCAATAAAAGTATTACAGTGGGAATAACTATTCGACATTCAAAATTTATTATTAATTATTATTTACTCTCCGAAAAATGAGATTTCTGATAGGAAATTCACGAATGATGCATCATTACGTCTCAACTACTCAACTGATTAACTTTCGATTTTTGCAGATTCTTTATTTACCGAGGATGGTTTGAATGCCTCTTTTGAATTCTCCAAGGTTTCAGTAGGTCGAGCTTTCAGTTTGTCAAGTGTTTAATTGGACCCTCGCGGAGCACGGGTTTCCTGCTTGTCTATAATATAATACTTTTGGTAATTCAATACCCAAAAACCACTTTTTTGGACTCAGGGAACCTTGAAACGGATAGAAATTTAGAAATTGGGGTACCTTAATTTTTCTCTCCCAATTAGTGCTTCTTTGGACTTGAAAATGTTATCTAAATTTGGGAGACAAATAGTACAAGGAGTATCCTTAGTTTTTCTCTCCCAATTAGTGCTTCTTTGTGAAAAATATAAATGAATAAATAAATAAATATTGTTACTTGGAAAAAGGTTGTATCAATCAGGGTTGAAAAGAAAATCTGTTCTCGCTTTAAAAAAAAAACAATTCTGTAATCAAAGAAATGTCGCTGTACACATTTTCCATACGTGTGTCTCTCGAGCTTACCAGTCACATCTCATGAATGAGGAATTGGTTTTCCCTCGAGCTGGTCTGACTGCTGACGTTCTATCACAAGAAGGCATAATCACAAGAGAATATAGCAAGATATTAGGGAAAGCGGCTAGCTTTATTTTGAACGTGTCACGAATTCACGTTGTCATGAATTCACGTTGTCCTGCTGTCAGACGGGAAAATCAGATGGTGCTGCTCTGTTTATAAGCGAGATTGCCAACAAAGGAAGAGACGGCTTTTCCAATTGACTTTTCCAGGATCTGCACGTGACAGAAAATCAGTTATCTTCCCTCTCTTCTGCTCCACGTGCTTTGTCCCCTTCCAATATAATTAGGCCGAAAACATCGAGGTAAGTCAAACAACAAAAGGGAGCCTTCATTTTCTGGGTCATTAAGGATTTCAGTATAGAAGTAGGGAGGCATTGGTATTGAAAATATAATGAAATTTCATCATCATCAGAAAATATACTCTTGTTCTGATCGCCTCTAGAAGTGCCTGTAGTCATTATCACTGTCATCTACAGTATAATATAATAAAGGAAAGAATTAGCTTATACCAATTGTACCCTTGCAAAGCACGGGCTACCTGTTTGTGAGCAATAAAAGTATTACAGTGGGAATAACTATTCGATATTCAAAATTTATTATTAATTATTATTTACTCTCCGAAAAATGAGATTTCTGATAGGAAATTCACGAATGATGCATCATTACGTCTCAACTACTCAACTGATTAACTTTCGATTTTTGCAGATTCTTTATTTACCGAGGATGGTTTGAATGCCTCTTTTGAATTCTCCTAGGTTTCAGTAGGTCGAGCTTTCAGTTTGTCAAGTGTTTAATTGGACCCTCGCGGAGCACGGGTTTCCTGCTTGTCTATAATATAATACTTTTGGTAATTCAATACCCAAAAACCACTTTTTTGGACTCAGGGAACCTTGAAACGGATAGAAATTTAGAAATTGGGGTACCTTAATTTTTTCGGAAAGCAATACTTTCCTTACCTATGGTAATAGGGCAAGGAAAGTAAAAGCACACAAATCCATCTATTTTCTGCTCAAGTAGTTGAGAAATATTTGGAAGTTGATATTGGAATAGTATCACTGATCAATGATGGTTAATGATAGCCTAGTTATGACATAAAAAGTGAATAAAACAATTTTTAAATCATGTATAAAACAATCTCAAGTTTTTCCGGTTAAAGTTTTCTGGTTCAGGCTTTCTCTGGTTATACCAGATTTATCATCATAAATAATATATAGTTTTCGGGAATATAGTTATTAGACAACTATTATTACCGGCAATCATTTTCATCTAATCCCTTTTCTAGAATATCAGGAGTAAACGCACTGCCTATTCCTTAACAAAATGACCTCGAAAGTGTAAGTGGTTGTAAGAGGGCAAGGAAAGCAATATGAATAAAACAATTTTAAAATCATGAATATAACAATCTTAAGTTTTTCCGGTTAAAGTTTTCTGGTATAGGTTTTCTCTGGTTATACCAGATTTATCATCATAAATACATAGTTTATTGGGATTATAGTTATTAGACAACTATTATTACCGGCAATCATTTTCATTTAATCCCTTTTCTAGAATATCAGGAGTAAACGCACTTCCATTTCTTAACAAAATGACCTCGAAAGTGTAAGTGGTTGTAGGAGCGTGTTCCAGTTAAAAAACCTTTCTCCCAGCTACCAAGAAAAATAACACCTTAAAAATTCTCCTCTCATAAGTACCCACTGCTCGTCAAGCGATGATTTTATGATGATCATGATTACGAGACCCTACGTGAGTGCTCGTTGGAAGGAAGTACACTTTTTTAAAGAACAATTTCCTCGCAAAACAAGTCTTGCATTAGTTATTACGATAATGGTATAAGTTACTTAAAAGCATCAGCTGTGTAGTGAACGAAGGCGTGGCTTCGGCTTGCTCGTGAACCCCCCAAGAATCACCCCCGAACCCTTTGTAGGGCACAGAACTCAGTTGATGCCCCCCTTTCAGATCTAGGCTATTCCATCCCCGACGGCGTCTATTGTGGTGACTCAAGTCCCCTAACTCATTTCCTGCTTCGACTCAGAGCCCCCCCCCCTCATAACCATCTCTTCCTTCCCCCTCTTCACCCTACATCACCACCCTCACTATAAACTCATCTTACACAACATCCTTGCAGAAATTACTTACACACAACAATGAGAAAGTCAGCGCCTTTCGAAAGAGCGGTCTCTGTCACACTCTCTCAGCCTTTCTCTCACTCTCGCTTTCTTAGAGCATCTCTCTCACGCAACACACTCTCACACTCTTTGTCTCTCTCACTCTCTCAGTCTATAATTCTCACACTTTCTCGCGCTGTCTCGCTCACTCTCTCTCTCTCTCTCTCATCTCTACCTTTGGTAGAGAGTTAGTGGGAAGGATATTTTGGATATTCTTTCCAAAGAATGGACATTGATATGTCCAAAGCTCCGCCAATTTATGAAGATGCATAACAATACTTTAATACTTTATTTGAACTTTAAATTTCCTCAGTAAGAACATAACCTATTTTTTCGGACATTTCATTATTTATCAAAATTTGGGAACAGAATAGTTTTGGGCTATGCCTGTTGTTCTATCCCGATCATATTCATATGATTTGTATTTATATCAACGAATAAATATTATCTTTAGTTATTACAAATTGCTTTTTTCATATCATATACAGTTCAAAAATTATTTTCGTAGACTATATTATGTAAATTCATCTACAATTTTGCTGTATTGTAAGCTGCGATATTTTATATCGCTATCGTAAGCTCGTATTTTATATAAGTGTATAAGCCAGTATATATAGTAATCTACATGAATAAAGTACTCAATCAATCAATCAATCTGTCTCTCTCAGTCTATAATTCTCACTCTTTCTCCCGCTGTCTCACTCTCTCTCTCTCTCAGTATTATTCTCACTCTTTCTTTATCAGAGTCTCTTACTCTCTCGCACAACACACTCTCAAACTTACTCTCTCACACTCTCTGTCTCTCTCACTCTCTCAGTCTATAATTTTCTCTCTCACGCTGTCTTGCTCTCTCAGTCTCTCTCTCCCACTAACACTCTCTCCGTCTTTCTCTCACATTCTCTCTCTTTCTTTCTCTCTATCTCTTTCTTTCTCTCTATCTCTTTCACTCTCTCTCTTTCTCAGAGTCTCTCTATCATAACACACTCTCACACTTACTCTCACACCGCACTCTCAGTCTCTCTCAATCTCTCACTCATTCTCTCTCACTCTCTCTTTTTCTCAGAGTCTCTCTATCACAACACACTCTCACACCGCACTCTCAGTCTCTCTCAATCTCTCACTCTCTCTCTCACTCTCACTCTCTCTCTCTCTCTCTCTGAGCCTTACTCCCACTTTCTCACTTTATTCTTACTGTCGCTTTCTCAGAGTCTCTCTCACACAAAACACTCTCTCACACGCTCTGTATCTCTCACTCTCTCAGTCTATACTTCTCACTCCCTCACTCTCTCCCTATCTTGCTCTCACTATCCCTCTCTTTTGCCACCACCGTTACTCAGACCAGACAACTCAGAGAATTTCTTAATTTGTCTGCGCGAAATTGGGATTTCACGTGTAATAATTCGATAAGAGATTAAGAGCCGGCTGAGTCTGTCAACTCGCAACCCAATTAACAGATAGTTGTTATGGTCCACACTGACTCAGCCCGTTCCAACTTCATGCCAATCTAATTTCTCATTGTTTTCTGCATCATACGATTTCATGTTCCTCCACAACTTTTATCGAGTGCGACAATACATTATGCAAATAATCACATCAAATCAAATCTCCGTTTGTCCCAGAAATATGGAAACAATGACAAAATAATGTTGTAGAAGGTGAACGTAAATGAAATATAGAATGAAAAATTAAATAGAAGCAAATTACACATACGACCAACCCGTGAATGATTGATCACTATCGCACTATCCTCAATAAATGAAATTGAAATAAAATAGTAGAGAATTTCAATAGATGTACATGGGTGGTCAGTTGTAGAAAATTAATAGACCAAATTATAACTTACTTGTTGAAATATAACAAGGGTAGTGATACAAGATGATTATGTGATGCAATGCCTACTAGTTTTCTATAATTTATGAAAATATTTATTGTAAATCTGTTAATCTATTGAGACTTAATAATAAGCTTGATGAGATAGCTCAATAAGACTTGTTATTATCATCTTGTTAATTATCATCTGAATCTATCGTTAACCCATCTCTATCTTATTATCATCTTGTTAATTATCATCTGAATCTATCGTCAACCTTCCGGCGGTCGCGCTGTTGTGAAAAAGTACAACAGTGTCATCATCCAAATGTTCATAGGTGTAAAATAATCCAAGAAAATGGAAAAAGTAATTATACAATTAATTAATATGTTTTGACAGTTAACAGAGTACATAACACTCTTGGAAAATTGGATGTTGTAAAAAATACAACACGCGACTGCTCGTGTGACTTGAGTAGGGCGCGACTACCGGAAGGTTAAAGATTATTGGAAGTATTTAACTAGTGAGCCCCACGAGCTAGAGAACTAGTTCGTGAAATATTGTACTAAATTTTAAATCGGCAACTTTGAATCTATTATGTGAATCAATAGAACTTCATAGGTTACTATGTATTGGTGATTGGTACGGGTAATGGACCTTTCATTCTTGGAAAAAAATACTCAAGAATATATTTCTCATTAACACTCTACTTGAAGAGAGAGAGAGTGTGTGTGTGTAGAAGACAGCGGGAATGATGAAATAACGGACCAATGACAGCAAGCCACGCCTCCAAACTCCCCATACTCTCTTCTGATTGGTGGATTGGAACGCCTACTGATGTAGCTCTCAATTTTGCCAGTAGGTGTCACCTGTTACTGGGTTTTACCTGTACACTTCAACAAATTTTTGGGAGTTATTCTCGCTTGCATGTGAAATACCTTTTCCTCCCGTATGGGTGAACAAATCGGAATCAAAATTTAAGAAAGACAGCTGGAATCCTCTGTTGTTGCATGAAATATAAATTCCAAAACACAATAATTGAGAAGTCAGCCGGATGATTATTAAAACAAAATATTGATGATTGATGATGAG
This sequence comes from Nilaparvata lugens, assembly GCF_014356525.2. Taxonomy (NCBI): domain Eukaryota; kingdom Metazoa; phylum Arthropoda; class Insecta; order Hemiptera; family Delphacidae; genus Nilaparvata; species Nilaparvata lugens. The sequence goes on along the minus strand of NC_052508.1, from coordinate 68,117,668 downwards.
TAATTGATGATAAATCACTACAATTTCCTAAGCACTTTCAATGTAATCCTGTTTTATCGTTAAAAAGGACGAAAGAGTGCGTAAACTTTGTCTCGGTTTGTATTATGATTCAAAGAATATGTGTTGAGAATTTGAAGTTGATCGATAAAACCGATCAAAAGTAATCGTCAAACATACACACCCACAAACGAACAACGTCTCGAGGCTTGAATCATCAGTAAGAACTCTACTTCCGTTCAATAATTGGATAAAAATGGTGTGATTAGCAACCTGAACTCAACCATTTCGCTCTCGCAAACAACCTTTCAGTCTGTCCCACCAATCTCCACTCCTGTTGCATTGAAAACATAATGGAATAACACTTGTGGGAGTTAGAATGTAATCGTTCAAATCCATTTCCAATCACTACAACATAAAACTGAATAGTTTTTCAATAATCCAAGAGCTGAAAATATTCCCTGAATCTGAGGTCGGAGTTCGCAACTGAACACGGATGTACACTCTCTATGTACAGTGTTTCGAATCTTTTTTTTTGAACAAAGTGTGTTAAAATCAATGTTTTAAATCAGTGATCTAAAGCCACTTTATTCACTCTTATTCATTTATCTATTTCCTCAATATAATTACCAATCACATAGTAAGAAAAGGGAGAGAGCAGTAGGCTCATCCCAAAACTGTTCAATTCATCTCCAAAACATCTCCTAAATTTTATAAACAATAACATTTCCAAAATATATAGATTATTTCACTTTCAAGAATTCTCAGCCCAAAACTATAGACTAGAAATTTTGAATTTAGAAGGATGAAATACTAAAGTAGTATTCAATATTGAACTTAATAATCACTGAAAACTTGAGAAGAATTTAGTTATTTTACAAAATTTTAATCCAAAAATACACCAAACAACTCACTTTTAGCTCAGCTGAAACAAAAATGCCAATGTTTCTTCGATATCTCCCATTTCTTGTTCATTTCTTTCAATTTGTTTTTTTGTCCTTTTTCAAAAATTTTTCTGATTTGAGAATAGTCTCTATTTGAGTAATAATAACTTGAAATATTTGTTCTATTTTTAATTTTGAACAAGAAGAGAGCAAGAATTCAGTTTTAGGAGTTGAAGCGTCTTAATCCAAAAATCTACTTTGTAAACATATTTAAGGACTGAAAATTTTGTGAAGTGAACAACTACAAGACTTAACCTATTTCGACTATGTGTAACCCTAACTAAATTTGGAAGAGAATAGCACAAGGTTACCTTATTTTTCCTCTCCCTATCGTTTTGATGATTCACTTATT